>NC_055969.1:30045236-30047736 GCF_018492685.1 Alosa sapidissima
CCCCCGAGACACACCAGCGCTCAAGCACTCAGGACCCAAAACCATGCAGAGACCACCACACACACTCTGCACAAAAGCAGTTAAGGCACCAGCAGCAGCATCATGACCACTGGACATGGCTGTTAGGGGCTGAAACACCCACACATCTGGGGAGGAGAACGGTGTGTGTGTGTGTGTGTGTGTGTGTGTGTGTGTGTGTGTACTGTGTGTGTGCATGTACACACACACAGTTCCTATCCAGGCCTGGCGGAAGGATCTACAATTTTATCACTGTGATGTTTTAGTTTGACGTAAAAAAAAATGTTTTAGAGGCACATTCTAGCTGTAATTGCAAACGTGAGGTGGATGAATCACACACCGCCGAAGCGAAAGGAAGTTTCCTACCATCCGGTGACGAAGGTGTGATGATTCTTGCCTGCGATATTCACACCACACAAGCGCTCTTCACCGTTCAAACATGCACTAGAGAGAAATAAAACAAAAAACAGGCTGCAGTATAGGCCTACTGCTAGTTAAGCACATCAACTGCTCACAAATGGGGAGTGGGGGGTGGGGAGAGAGAGAGAGTGTGTGTGTGTGTGTGTGTGTGAGTGTACACACAGCCGCCATTTTATTGAGGCTAAACGAGCAAGGAAGCAGGAGACTTTGTGTACGTGCAGGATCTTATGCAGAACCCCAAGAGAGTGAGCAGAAACCTAGAGCCTCCACCAAGAGACAGAGCGAGAGACGAAAGGAAGAGAGAGAGAGAGAGAGAGAGAGAGAGGGAGATGTGGAGAGAGAGAGAGAGGGAGATGTGGGAGAGAGAGAGAGAGAGAGAGAGAGAGAGAGAGAGGGAGATGTGGAGAGAGAGAGAGAGAGAGAGAGAGAGAGAGAGAGAGAGAGAGAGAGAGAGAGAAGAGAGAGAGAGAGAGAGAGAGAGACAGAGAGACAGAGAGAGAGAGACAGAGAGACAGAGAGAGAGAGAGAGAGATGTGGAGAGGGAGCGAAAGAGAAAGGGGGGAAGGGAGGAGCACAACAAAATGATCGGTGAGATAATGTACTAGACATGCAAGCCAAACAAAATCCATCCAGTCCAAAATCAACAACAACAACAAAACAAAAACAAAAAAGCGTGGGGGGGGGGCAAGGTGGAAGCGAGCAGTGCGAACAAGTACGTTCACCAGCCACCACAGCTCTCCTGGCAAAACGCCAGACGTCTGTGCTGGCGGGCACAGCGGAGAGAGCCTGAACACCACACACACACACACACACCGAGAGATAGAGCCTGCACATTCACACGACAGCCAGCGACGCCTTGTTCTCCTCGAGCATGGGAAATAGAGCGGACATGCGCACACTCAAATGCACATATATATTACACACACACACACACCGCCCCAGTGAACCCTCCCTCTCATGGAGCTGATGGGAGATGACGCCGCTCTGAGCAGATGGTTCAACCACCGCCTACACATACACACAAACACACACACACACACACACACACAAACAGACAGACAGGCAGCCATGTAGACCATGAAGAGACAAACAGAAAAACGCACAGATGAAACACACACACACACTTACATGCACGCACAAAGGCGCTAGACAGGGACAAACAAAAAAACAGAACAAAGACACACACACACACACACACACACACGCCAGAGTGAAACAACAGAAATCCCACATATGTGTCTATGAGGGAAAGGCCAGCAGCATCCATTCTTTGTTTGATCCCTGTTTAGGAATAACGTGACCCATAACGTGCCCATAACACCGCCCCAGTGGCTAACTGCGGACAGCAGGATAGACCCCGTTAGGGAACGGTGCTTTTCATGTGTGACGGTGTGTTATTTTTCTTTTTTTGCTAACAGGAAGTGTGGTGGATTGTGGGCCGCGAGCGAGGCCGGAGCGTGAGATCACAGGCTGGCTTTTGGTCGCTCTGATGTCTCCACCGAGGCTTCCTCGCGTCACATCATCTGAGGGACTCGCTCAGAGCCAACACCGCTGCGTGGGAGTGGGAGACACTTAAGGAGCCGGCGGTTAGCTGCTATCGTTAGCGCTCAGATGTTTATCCCTCTCCTCGCCACTTCCTGAACGATCTAAGCAGACCTGATTAAAGTGGGAGGGAGGAGAAGTAGGGGGACGCCGTCTGACAACATGCCGCTCCATTTTTCTTTCCCTCCCCCTCCTAGGGAATGATGGGTAATGCAGTCCCAGGTCACAGGACGCAAAATGCTAATCATTCAGGCCCCTACAGAATGAACAGCACTCCACCCCGATCACTCAAGCACACCATACAAACACACAAAGAAAAATACATACATGCCCACATCTTCTAAAGAACAGCAAATAAAGGTATAAACTAATACATTAGCAAATAAGCAACAAATAGCTCCTGTAACTTTGTTGTGCTGAGTCTACGGCTCATCCCCCCTGTATGCCTGCATCCTCCTAAACTCCCCCTTTATCACCTTTTTTAGTCTCCTCTTGTGTATCAGAGTCTGTGTGTCTGTGT
>NC_055969.1:30052736-30160236 GCF_018492685.1 Alosa sapidissima
CAGTGAGTATGATGTGACCTGCGCGACCCTAGGTCCACTGAGCTCCTTGAGTCTCTCAGGTGGAAGGTGATCTGCATACAGTAGGAACTTGATTAGATTTGACTCCACTTACTGTGCTGCACTGTGTAGTATGTCCTGAACTGTTGTGTGTGTGTGTGTGTGTGTGTGTGTGTGCATGTGTGTGTGCATGTGTGTGTGCATATGTGTGTGTGTGTGTGTGTGTGCGCGTGTGTGTGTGTGTGTGTGCATATGTATGTGTGTGTGTGTGTGTGTGTGCGTGCGCGTGTGTGTGTGTGTGTGTGTGCATATGTGTGTGTGTGTGTGTGTGTGCGTGTGTGTGTGTGTCAGGAATCTCTGAGCTGACGGGAATGCTCTGGATGAGTCAAACACCACAAGCTCATGGTGGGAAGGAGGCGACCGGAGGGGGACTGAACACAACAACATCATCTGCCATGGAGCCACATCGCCCTCTCCCTTCACCTCGCCAGGACAACTCTCTCCACCTCTTACGAACACAACCTCTTTCTCTTAAGGCAGTTCCTCCATCTCCCTCTCTCTCCCTCCCTCCCTCTCCATTGCTGTCTATCGCTACAACTTCTCCACCTCTTACTCACACAACCTCTTTCTCTTAAGGCGTCTCGCAGTAACTCATCGCTCTTGCTCTAGCTCGCTCGCTCTCTCTCCAACTTCTCCACCTCTTACTCACACAGTCCCCTTTTCTTCAGGCGTTTTGCATGAACTGAATCACACCTTGCTCTTTCTTTCTCTCTATCTCTCTTTCTCCGCTATTATCTATTGCCATCGCTCACGCGTTCCCTTTCTCTTTCACAGTTCTCACTCCTGACCTCTCGAAGGAGACTGTAAAGGTTAAAGGCACAGGCCTCGTGTTAGGAAATAGTTTAGTGCTTTAGTGTAGACACTACACCAGAGCTGGGCATTGTACGGCCCCCGGGACACATACGGCCCTTTGGTTGACTCTGACCGGTCCGTGTAAGCAGTGGCGTTACGTAGCTGTGCTGGGCCCCGGTGCAAGCATTTTCATTGGGCCCCCGCCTCCAACTCCACCCCACCCCCCGCGACACAAACACACACATGCCCGCACACAAAATCGCATGTGTGTGATGGAGATTCGCCAACATGAAGAAGCCATGGACAGTGGCTACCTGACTAATCATCGCTACCACCTCTGAATTCCCACAACTTCCGAAACCGAAACGCAGATAACGTATAGCCATAGAACAATTAAATAGCCATCAAGGAAAACACAGCAACTCATACGTGGTGGCGCAGGCCTACAGAATGGATTTAGGATTTGGATTTAGTCTTTCTTTTCTCTTCTGTGTGCCACTTTCATGCTTACTAATAAAGCGGTGCCTGGGCCCCGGTAACTAATATAATGAGTCACAAATGTTAAAAACGTTCACATTTTGTGTACCATTGTTTTGAGAAAATTGGTTGAATAAATTAGATTTTTCAAGGCAACCTCACTTTTTCATTGCTTAATCATAACATACTCTTACCAGCTTGTCAAAACAATGCTATTTACTGCTTTTTAATAAAGAAATACAATTAATATTATGCAGAATTGAATTTTGGCCTGGCCCTCCACAATATTTTCTGTTTCTCATGTGGCCCCATGAAAAAAATAATTGCCCACCCCTGCATTACATGATACACTTCCACATCCCATGTGCCAGGGGGCAGTGTGTTGGCTTGCACCTGTGTTTTCGGTGAGAGACAAGATAATCGGATGCATGAGGGCTCGCTCTCTCTCTGACACAACACCAACGTAGACCGACGTGAGAGGACGCTTGTGGGGCTCTGTCGTGGAAGCGTGTAGTTTGAAACCGCGTACCGACCATCATCCATCTGAGGCTGTTTTCACAGCTTCCCATGAACTACCTAACCTATCGCTGCTTGTGATGGCCGCCATCGAGCTAAGACAGGGCTGGCCCCAACAGGTAAGCCTCACGCTGTTTCTCCCTGGCTACATACACCATTAGATTTATACATCTACCCTTTCTCAAGTCAATGCAGTAAACCTTAGCTTATTTACCCCTGGACAGATACTTGTGTATTTTAGTAGGTTTTGTAGTATTGTGTGGATTTCCGGGTGCGGTAAGGACAGCTTTTGTAAGGTTTATAGGAGCTGTCCCTACACCACTTCTCCACTGACACAACAGTGGGCCAGCTTTTCCAGGAAAGTCTGGGAAGGGTGGGGGTGGTTGGGGTTGAGGCCTTGGTAGTTTCGACACAGAGGCCCACCCCCCACTCCCTCTTAGTGTCAGCAGCACTGGGTGGAAACTCTCGAGAGGCGAGGCGCACATTTGTAGTTGTGTTAGGGTGTGTGTATGAGCGAGTGTGCGAGCATGTGTGCGCGCGTGTGTGTGTGTGTGGGTGCGTATGTGCGTGTTTACGCGTGCGTATGTGTATGTGCGTGTTTATGTGTGTGTGTGAGCATGTGTGCGTGTGTATGTGTGTGTTTACGCGTGCGTATGTGTATGTGCGTGTTTATGTGTGTATGTGCGTGTTTATGTGTGTGTGTGCGCGTGTGCGTGCCTGTATGCGAGTGTGTGTGTGTGTGTGTGTGCGCGTGTGCGTGCCTGTATGCGAGTGTGTGTGTGTGTGTGTGTGTGTGTGGGTGTGAGTGTGTGCGCGAGTGTGTGTGTGTATGTATGTGTGTGTGAGTGTGTGCGCGAGTGTGTGTGTGTATGTATGTGTGAGTGTGTGCGCGAGTGTGTGTGTGTATGTATGTGTGTGTGAGTGTGTGCGCGAGTGTGTGTGTGTATATGTTTGGGCGGCCTGCATGTATGCCACATCCCTCAGCCTACTCACCAGCATCTGCATGGCGGCAGGAAGTAGTTGAGGACTGCAGCCGAGCTCTTCAGCTCCAGGCCCACAGCGATGACTCAGACTTTCGCAAGCATTCTTCACAAGTCGCAGCGTCAACAAAACCAGACACCCCACCTCCACTTCTCACCACCCTTCTCCTCCACCCCCCGCCAAAAAAAAAAAAAACAAAAAAAAAAACGCATAAGCTCTCATCGTCCGTTAGGCTGGAGTCTATCTGACCCCGACCAAACGTTCACAGAGACCCCACAGATAACAGAAGCACTGGGGAGTGGCTGGCTGGAACCTGAGCCCCAGAGCGAACAACCGCACGACAAACGAACGACAACAGACAGAGCAGAGAAGAGAGGCATCCAACACAGAAAGCACAGTGGAAAGAAGATCACCGACAATTAGACCTAGCAGCGTCAGGAAGACAGGCCACAACCAGATAGAGCAGTTGGCGCAAGTGAACTGTGAAGGACACAGTAGCAGCACTGTCCAGTTAGACAAGTCCTTCAGAGCCTTCCGTATGAAAAACGACCATTTATCATCGCCGGCCACACCCTCTAGCTCACGGTGTACTTCGTTGTCAAATGGTCCCCTTATGTGTTCATAGGATGTTGAATGCATTGTTGTGGATAGTTCCGGAAAGGGCCGTGTGCTGTGGGCCGGCCAGACACGTGCGTTTCATCATCATCCGCATACACAGATTCACTAGCCAGATGGCGAGAGAAAAGGTGAGGAGGGAACAATAAACACAAAGGAAGACTTTCAGACATGACGGCAACAGGAAGAGAGAGAGAGAGAACGAGAGAGAACGAGAGAGGTAGAGTGAGATAGAGGGAGGGAGTAGAGAAAGAGAGAGACCAGGGGAGAGAGGAAGAGAAGAGACAGGACATGAGTGATATTCGTAATCCCTGCAATCCCTGGCTGGGGGTTGGATTGTACAGGATAGAAGGATAGAATCCAATCAGGCCTCCTCACCTGGGCCATTGGAGACACAGAGGAGGAGACGGCCATTGTTTGTCTTGTCTTTGATCACCCATATTATTGTTTTACATCAGGAGGACAATGAGACGCCATTACTGAGGAGGTTGTTTATTGTTAGATCCAAGTAATCAGAGCGCCTCTGAGGCAGAGAGGGCTAATAACACTCATATCACTCTTTTCTGTTATCTCTGGGGTCTTTGGTGGTGGTGCTATCAATTCTGGGGCGGCCGACATCTGTATTGTTGTTGACATACTTGAAGTTGTTTATGGTTGGTAATGTTTTCTTACCGTCACCGGCTCTTGCTGGAACACGTTGACACACTTCGATGGAATCTCCTCTTGGCTGCCCGAGAGACGAAGGTCAGACGTTTCGGGCTTTGATGCCGCCGGCCCCAGACGCCCTGACTCATGGCCGCTCATAGACAGAGGCCGCCTCCGACGGCCAAACCAAGCAGCCAGCCAAAAAATAAAATTCCCTCCCTCCCTCGCCTTTGCCATAAGGGCTGTTTCGGGCGAGCCGCAGATCGGACGCCGACGCCAAAGGAACAAGAGCAGGAAGCGGGCTCGTCCAACCCACAGGCCTTGCACATTCCAGCCTTAATTTGATCCGTGGGGGTGAGACGGCACCAGCACATAGGAGGATGGGCAGGGGGTGGGGGTGGGGATGGGGATGGGGATGTGTAGGCCTGCTCATTAACTACAGTGGCTGGCAAAGAATAGAACAGGGGGGGGGGGGGGGGGTGCAGAGAAAGAGAGAGAGAGAGAGAGAGAGAGAGAGAGAGAGAGAGAGAGAGAGAGAGAGAGAGAGAGAGAGAGAGAGAGAGAGGGTTAGAGGGAGAGAGAGAGAGGGAGAGGGAGAGAGGGAGGGAACGAGCACATGGGGGTTGGGGGTGGTGAGGAGAGATGGAGTGAAAAGCAACGCCACGCGTACTGACAGCAGATCAGTTTACAAGGCTCCGTCCCCTGCCACCACAGCACCTTTCACAAACCTCTCCCCTCCCCCACCTGACATAATGAGCGAGGGCAAAGACGAAAGGAGAGGGGAAGAAAAGAGCCGCCGCATCCCAGCAGCCGGCCCACTCCACATTCGGGCGGCTGCCGGTCGTTAGCCAGGCCAGCGGGGGTTTTCTAACAGGCTGGGCAGGGTGTGATAGTTCGAGGGGAGTGGTGGGGAGAACATGGGAGAGTTGAGAGTGGCAGGCGGTGGTGCAGTGTGTGTGTGTGTGTGTGTGTGTGCACTGCCCACGGGGCTTGACGGGCATGCCGAAGGCAGGCGGAGTGGATCGGGGAGTGGGGGAGGGGTGGTAGCTCAAACTGCCGTTCCCCGACTCAAGGCAGTTCCGAGTGGAAAGAAACACTGGCCCTTCGCAGCGCAGGATGTGACCGAGAGACCGAAAATACACTACGCCGTGGCGTCCTCGTGCTCAAACACGCTCGTGGAGCACAGACGAGGCCACGTTTCAGAACGCATTTTGAGCTATCTGCGTGTATATCAATGCTGCGTAGACATACACGCAGCGTCTGCATCTGCATGTATGTCAACGCCAAGTATATGGCGCTCTCTAAGGTTAGGGTTATGGTTAGGGTATGGCGTTGATAAACACGCCAAAATGCTATTATGCGTTACGCTAGTGGGCATTGGCGTGTCATACATACGCAGTTCATGATATCAATCTGCTCAAGCAGACTTGTACACACCCATACGAGGCCTGAACTAAACCGTTTCGAGATGACTGCCGGCTCCGCTGTTCTAAGTCTGGCCATTACGCACACACAATACGCGAGCACTCCTGCGCACATACACACACACACAGGACAGTATCTCAGATCAGTGATGTCACACCAATACACAGAGTACAATATCTCGAAACAGAGAAGTGTCACCATCAAACACACAAAGGACAATATCTCAAAACAGCAAAGTTTCACTATCTCACACACACACACACACACAGCACTTCCCTTCCTTACCACTGTCAGAGACGCTCATTTGAATGAGAAAGAGGGGCACATTTTAACGAGCAGGAAGAGAATGAGGCCTGACGTCCCCCAGCACTCACAGTGGAGGGCCTGTCAATCCCCCCCGAGCCCTGGGGGGCCACCAGCAGAATGCCGCGAGTATGAGAGGAGGGATCAAGAACGGATTTCTCAAGAGCGGATTTAACGCTCGTGTGTATACCATGGCGTGTGTGTGGCGTACACACGCGCACACACACACACTCACACACTTGGAATTACTCTACTGGAACACTTCACCCCAACATGAAACACTTAGCCTTAACGAATGCTGTGGCTGGCAGATGAGCTAAGAGGAAGAAAGGAACCCACCCTGACCCCAACACAGCACACATACGAATGTTTCAAGTGAGACTTTAGAGGGTTGGTTTCCGTGACGCACAACACAGGCCAGTGGTCTGTGGCAAGTCATTGTGAGAGCCCCAATGGTGCCGTTGAGCACTTTCAGTTTCGGTGGTGGACCAGCAAGACCTGTTGCTTTGGGTTTCTGGCCCAGCACAAAAGATGCATGCTGGTCACATCATCAACCTTACAGACAAAGCCTAGCTTCGCAAAACTCTGTGGCTGTGTGCAGTGTGTGTTTTTTTTTAGATACTTGTATGGTGACCATTTGGGTCAAGATAAGTGAACTGGTGATGTGTTCAATGCAAAAGATGTGTCACTCGTGATGTAAGGAAACATCAGATTTGTGCTGCAGGGGTTACCCAACAGCTGGGTTATTTCTCAGTCAACATAAACTTTAACAGCAAATTACCAGTACTTATTTTACCAACATATTGGTATTGCATTGTTAGTATAACTGAACTATTGAGAATGTCCACTCCCATGAATTTAACTTATTTCTAAGGAGTCATGGAGGCAACAGGGCACAATCAACCAAAATAACAATCAACGAATGGTCATATCATAGACAGCTGAGTTACCATGTCTCCGATTTAATCAATTCAGGTCAGTGTCAATGACCTATTACCACTGCACCCCTGTGAAACGTCAAGACAGCAAGTTCAGGAGCTAAGCTAGGTGGGTGTTTGACACTTCATGGCATCACATCAATTAACGTAAGCCAAAGAACTGCTGCTAAGGGAGTGGAGTTTGCCCAGGGGTCACAACATTCTGATTATGAGCAGGGCTGTACACCGTTCAAACTCCCACTTCTATTTATACAGTCAACGTTCGGTAACAGACTCGAATGTAACGTTATTTAACTTTACCTGTAATAGTACACATCGCTCTTCCCAGCACTAAGTCCCGACTTCCGGATCACTTCTTCTTTCTTCCAACCCGGGGGCAAAGCCGGGCAATCTATCCTCTTCCTCTCCATGATCATTTAGATGGCTATTATGACTACGAGGGAATACCCCAGCCAGTGAGAATTACAAGGGGTCCAAGTCAGAAGTTGCTAGCGAGCGAGCTAGCTGGCTAACCTGAACTTGAGGAGAGATTAGACTGAAGTAAGTGGTTCGAAGCAGATCATTTAGCAGTTAAACTTCTGCATTAACGCTCCGCGTGAGTTCAACGATGCCTTTTGTAACAGTGGACGGTGGGACTAAAAACACATCGGCCGACAACTAGACTAGCTGACAGTGGCGGTAGCAAGTCCGTCAGTCAACGGTGGTGGCAAAGTAGTGCTGTGACGCGCTGAAATTTCAGCACTTCCCACACTCCGACCGAGCGCCTGGCAACCACAGTCGTTGGCTCACACGTCGCCCCGCCTCCCGTGGAAGCCTCCCGTCACTTCTCGCTACTACCACCTACCCCTACCAAAGAGCTCATAACGTGGATGTCCTTAGATTTCATGGATATGTCAGAGCTATGATGCAACACGAAGACTCATCGCCTCATATAGTGGATGGAGAGATGCAGAGCTGCAGTGTCTCGAAGTGGTCTTCCTATAGTCTTGGTTACAGACAGTGGCAGTGAAAGGTGAGAACAGTATGTTTGAGATGAATACAGGCTATTTGAGTTTTAGTTAGGAGTCCCCAACTGGCAAATGCAGTTTTTGCATGAACTTCAACTTGTTTGGTGACAGCAGGGTTGTGATGGTATGCCTACTTTGTAGGCGTATTATCTTACTGAGCTCAACTCGCTGGTAGGCTACTAAACAACAATCCCAGAGAATATTTCTATAGGCTATCATTATTCTTCAAAATTATGCTGACCAAGACCGGATGTAACCTAGTATATTTGTTGCCACCCAATCAAGATGTTCATCTGACATAATTCACCTGGTATGGACCCTAAAAAATCACATGGTATGGATCCTAACCTCAAAGTCAAATGAATTTTCTTTTCCCTGTAGGCTAGGCTACATCTTGACGAACTACCCCCTCTAGCGACTGGTAAATAACTGTCCAATATTTCATTTATGATCATCATAATTAATTCGTCTATTTAATTTACCTGTCACTGAAATGCCTTTCACAAATTATAATTGGTAATTGAAACTCATGAAATTACTATATTCTGTTGTGGCCCATACTTATTTGTATAATGCAAAGGCCATCTTATCATATGAATCTCCTTGGAGCCCATGTCAGAGTGTAAAATGATGATGCTGTAGTGAAATTATGTGTTGGCTGTACTTACTCTGTTGAATCTTGGTTTGATCAGGCTAAGAAACTCATCTGGCAGCCTACAGGTGTTGATGAAGTAACAGCAGTGCCCCATACATTTTGATTATAGGCACCTGAAGTTTGAATAGTCCGAGTCGCAACATCGAGGCCCATAGCTCATCTAAAAGAGCACAAAGTATATTCTTATTATAGCACGGTACTATACAGTAACTTATTCTGTAATGATCGAAATGTTAACGTGACACAGTGGCTACTACACTACACTACATTACACTATACTGTGTATATCCACTACACTACACTGTTTAATATTCGCTCTAACTCATTCTACACTTCAGTGCTTGTGGCCATGTAAGCACGTGTCACTCTGATTCCATTCTTTAGATTCCAAATATACACTGAACGATCGTGTCTCCCCATTCTCAAAATAGTCTTGCACACACATGCATCTCAAACTGATTTATACATGTGTGTAACTTGACCTGCTACTTGGGAGTATTAACAAGAGGACCTCCATCACACTGCAGCTACTGCTACAAAAAGACCCATTTCTTGGGTGATTCACATAAGTGGATTAATGGTGAAAATTAAATTAAGCACTCAAGACCTAAGCACAGGACAACAATGAGCAATGCTGCCTTGGTAATAACGTGTTGGAAAGGGTTTGATGGCAGCTGGAATGCACAAGTTTGATGGTTGGCCTACCAAGTATCACATGTCTCTGGGGGTTTAGAAGAACCTCCCACCGGCAGATGTTCAAACAAACTAGCTTCCTTTGAAAAAAAAAAACCTCCCTCCTTGATTCCTTCATTCCCCCCGAGCTCCAACCTGTATTAGCCACTCTTCCCCAAATATAGTCTATAATATAATGGTGCCAAAATGGCCGCCGACATAGCTCTGTCCTCCGGGCAGGTACTGCATTTGCCAGTTGGACGCGATCATCCCAAGCTGTTCTGCCAAAGAATGCCATCGCTCTGCCATCCCTCCGGTCCTTTAATGGTAACCAGTGCCTGTGTGCCAAAGACCTCCATCGCTCATGTCACTGTGACACAGCCCAGGGGCTAACTGTAAAAAGCCTGCGTGTGTGTGACACGAACTGGAGTGTTGAGATAATGTGCCGTTAAGTTGCAAAAGGGAAAAACGGTTGCCAGTTAAAGAAATAAGGACAGGGAGAATGGAGAGGGTGAAGATCTCATTACGTCTGCCATAACCGCATAAGTGTGCCACTTCACAGTTGGCATGTGGTTGGTCTAGATGTGAAATCAAAATCTTGATGTCTGTTGTATATAGTGAGTCCTTGAGAGAGCCTGGGCCCACTCTGTAGAGCCATAATGGAATATTCACACACTGCGACAGTGGTATTTATCCTGCAAAGACCACTTTTAGTCAGCTAAGAGACTACTTATGACTGTATCCATTATGGCACAGCACAGCAAGAACTGAAGCACCCAAACAATGCCTCAAAGGCTTTACAAGCAATTTAAAGCATGGCTGGCCAGGTCTGTTTGTGACATGTTTCAGCGTAGCCCTACACCTTTGGGACTTCTTTGGGTGGAGCCTCTAGCTGCGACCATGGTAACTCCACAAAGCTCCCGCAAACATGAGAACACCTGATGAAAAGGCAATACTAACAGAGAAATGTTTGTTTTGTCTTTGTTACTTATATATTAATGCTGTGTGTCTTATGCATCTAAAGCATTCCCTCTCCTCCAGGCAGTACCGGCACTGCCGCTCCCCGCCCCCACCCCCCACCGTTACGCTCGGCCTCCATCTGAATGAAGCGCCAAATGACCGTTTCTTCACTCCCCACTGCCACATCAAAGGGGCTGACAATGGCCGAGCTCAGTGTAGCGCGCCGGACGCTAACGACCATGGGGAGCCCCGCGCCCCTCATTGTTCTGGGCTGGTTTTGAAAGGGATGGGGGTCTGTGAGGCAAACAAGCTCCGCCAACTGTAATGTCTACCAGTTGCATGGCCGATTCATCCATCTTTAAAAAAAATACTGGTGAATGTTGATCATCTGAGATGACAAAATCTCATGGAGTAGACTTATGGATTCTACAAATAAGACCTCACAAAATATACCTTTATTGGTATAAAAGTAGCAGATTTTTTAGTTGGTGAATGTGTGAGAGTGTGGAGTATCTGGGTTAAGATAAAGACTATGTGAAATGTCTAAAGCCCATAATACAGAAGTGATTGGGTAGTCATTTTCAATTCACCGCCAATTAATCGCCAAGGATTCCATTCGTGCATTTTTTTTTTCGATTTTTAAAAAAAAAAAATATTATTTTTTCAAGCTTCTGCTAACACTTCTCAGTCGACCAGTCCTTGCTGCGGGAGGTTTGCTGCGCTCCACAGGCAGTAATTATAAGAGAAGACTGTACTCACAGTGACAGGCCTTGAAAGAGAGAGAGAGAGAGGAGAGAGAGAGAGAGAGAGAGACCCCCTGAGGAGGAATCTCAGGCTCGTGAGATGCGTGGAGCGATGCTTGCCCCGGACGCGGAAAATGACACCCACTGCTTCTGCCCTCATTTAGCTCCACCACGCACTGCCAACATTCACTCTGTCATCTCCATGTCTCATCCTGCTGCAGTCCACAGACTCGCCTCGTTAGTATCTATCACTGTAGACGGGCCATTACAATCCCAATTATTATTTTGTCATATTACGCATAAATAAGGCGTCTAAATATTATGTTATTGATGGAAAAAGTCATGATTTTTTTTGTGTGTATATGACACTGAGATGTGTATATTTCATGTGTACACATCACTGTGTGAAATAAATATTACTTATGTGGTCATCATTTAGTTTTTTCTTCAGATGAAACATCTGTGCCGGGAGTTCTTAATCCCATAACAAGTTAAATGCTTTTAAAAGCAATTATGTGTGTAGAGCATCTTCTCTACAATCTAAACATCAACAAAGGGGCATGGTGTCATCATACTCATCTTTGTTCACTGCACGCCCTACTTACAACCACAGGCTACTCTGTGGACCAGATGTATAGTGCCAGGCCCTCTGTATCAGGCCATGATGACAAGCTGACCACGTGGCTTTGTCCTGCATCTCCCTGCGACTGGGGCCTTATGTAATCAGTGGATTTCACTCAGCGGCCATTTCACTCAGCGGCCACTCCGCTCCATAACTTGCAAATTGGTCAGTTCAGGCAAGCGTCACAGGAGGGGATGTGTAAGAGGTTGTCATTGCAGGTGTGATTCATTTAAATGTGACTATGGAATTAAGTGAGAGAGGAACATGTAAGATAAGGCTGCAGTTATAACGTCAATTAAAAAATCAGCTGTTGCTCTTTATGAGACGGGATGAAAGTGTCATCAGTGATCATCCACAACAAAAGAACATATCGTATTATCTCCATTTTCAACCAGTTCAGATACAAATAATATTTCTTGTAAATCATGTATTTATACATTTATAAGTTTAGACTACACCTGCCTGAATACTTTTTTTTACAATCATGTTGACATAAAAAGTATTTTTCATAATGTCACAATTCTCATGAAAGGGACACCACATGAGTCAGACCTCTATGTTACAGTACCAAGACACAGAAAAGGCAAAATCTAACATGCCATGGAACTGCAGTGGGCAAAGATTATAGGAAATGAGTTGTCGCGTTTGGTTGGCCCAGCCATTTGATTTCATCTGCTGTGTGTATGTGATTCTTTTAGGTAGACACTGGTAGGAACTGTGAAGGTGTAGGGACACTGTGACTTATGAAAACAACTGACAGCACATTTGCCTCTCAGACATTCTGCTGCACACTCGCAGTCTCCCATTTCCAAATGAATTGGGGACTTTGAGGCCGTACTAGGTAGGCCTGTGAGAAGTATATGGCGATAGGAGATTGTAGAAGTGCATCAGAAGTATAATGAGTGTTTCAATCCCTTAGGTATGGAACACCTCTATATTTTCTCTGCATGCAACAAAAGAAAAGTGTGCCACCTAGTGGCAGTGGATTGAACATATATCTGTGTCCAGGCCAGATGCTCAGTGAACTGTGAGGCATCCACCCGACTGCACAGGAAGTCCGGCACACTGCTAAAAGCTCAGTTATTGTTTTCTAGGTCTTGAGATGCAATGTTACAGTGTACTGAACACAAAAATCACAGGTTAGGTTGGGGGGGGGGGGGGGGTAATGATTTTTGTAAAACACAATATGAAACGGCTGTAAATATGGACCAAAAGACAGACAGTGCGAATTAGCAGTTTATTAGGCAGTTGTGTGTACAAATTTTTCTCATTTTCTTTTTTTTTTTTAATACACAATCAATAACTTTACAAAGGTCAAACCTCTGAACTGGGTCCCTTTCCCACACACCAAAAAAAAAAAGATTCTCAAAAGCAGTTAAGACATGTCAGCGATAGATGCTCGTTTCCATTCTCTCTCTTATAATCGGAAGTGCAAGCACTCTATCGCATATCCAGGCATGATAATGCAAAGAAGAAGAAAAAAAAAACATTTTTAAAGAAGTGTGTGCTCCTATAGGGTCCCAGACCATTCAAGGAAGCACTTAAAAAAAAAAAAAAGAAAAAACACACACTTCCTATTGGAATCATCCTTTACGACTATGATCTACTGTGTGCCTCTCAGGAACATTTTTATCTCACGTCATACCAACCCCGGGTTCCTGTGGTACCATAGGGACATATGACACCCACACACACAAAGAAACAGACTTCCTGAATCCAGAACACACAAGTAAATCGCATGATAAGGCATCTGACAAACTAACAGAGGCGGATTCAAGACTGTTACTGAGGACAGACATCCAAGAACATATCAGAGTGATGTGACAAACAAAATCGAGTTGGACCTGGGAACACAGTTCAAAAGGACTAGGTACACCTCTTCGGATTTTTTTTTTTTTTTTTCCACTTTTAAATAGACCACTGCCGTTTCAGCCGGCTCAATACGAGTGTGTCTGAATTCATGTCCAATTATTTCCTTTTCAACCCTTTAATTGCAAAAACGTAACCAAATCCTTTCATGTAGTCAAAATGGTTGCTACATGCAAATCCCACTTGCGTGTTGTTACCAGTAACAAAAATATATAACAGTGTCCGTAACTACAATTGTCATGCGCATCAAACTTTGTGTCAGGCAATTAACATCTCAGTCAACATCAGCAGAATTAAATTTCAATAAGGAAAATGTTAACTTTTGACTTTTTTTTTTTTAAGGCTAACCTTGTAGACATGAATTATCCCTACGATTATTCCATACTCACTCTAAGGTTAATTCTGACATCCCACTTTGCTCGCTGGAATAAGAACTTCGGTTTCAAGATCAAGTTCAAATCATGAGTCACCTGACAATACCTCTCTGGTCCATTTTCTAACCAGTGGTCTTTTTCAATTAAAACCTAAAGTTAAAAAAGGAAAAAACAAAACGTGTATCAAATAAAACGTCATCCAGCAATATATAATCATTTTAAAAAGCGAATCATTCAAAGTCCATAAATCCACATTATAATCTGCTATACTCATGTCGAGCACTGATAAATATAGATCCAAACACAATTGTTTATTCTGAATATATAGATATATATGTCTATAAAAATGTAAGGAACAGACCATTCAGAACTTCCGAGACAAGACACAACCTCTGCTTAGAAAAAAAAAAAATCCAAACAAAATCATAATAATCAAAATAATTTTCTTTTCCTGAACAGAGATACAGGGGCATTGCACATCCTCACAGAATGACTTGGGTACTGGTGCTACAGGCATTCCGATAGCCGTTAGCCCTAAAGCGCTGAGCTGGGCACTCAGAATGCTTGCTCGGGCCCCTGATAACTGGGACCTGATGCTCTAGAAAGCTACTAGGCCCTAAATGTCCTGCATGCTTAGGGAGCCCTGGGCCTCTAGAGTGCTGGATGTTCATATGACCTATGGGTCTTCCAGGAGGACTGTGGTCTTTGACAGGCCTCTGTGGCCATAAAGGGCTGGCCTCTGAGGCCTGGGTCTGCTTAGGGTTTGCTGGCTTCACGCTCAGGCGGCCTTCAGCGTGAAGCGGAGCAGCAGGTACGAAAACAAAACTGCTTCCCACCACACAACTAATCAAAAGATCATCAGTGTGACCAGACACACACACACACACACACACGTAATCTTGCAACTCCATCTGGATACAGTACAGTGAACTCAGTGTATCACTTCAGTCATTCATAAAACACTGGGGCAAGTTAACTTTGTGGTTGAGGGGGGGCAAATTTCTTTGTGAATACCAAAAACAATCTGTAAAATGATGAATATTTCAGTAAAGTGGCGTAGCGATGATTTCTCAGTTCTGCTGCCTTCTCCCTTTCTCTCACTCCACTTTAAGGGGCACTGAAATCTGCAGAACATGAAGCCATGTCATGCTACCTTGAGATAGCTGTGGGAGAGTCCCGAGATGCTTGCCTGAGGCACCATGTAATTCACTGATGTCCATGGATTTTGGAGTTAGGTAATGGGGTTCAAGCATACTTATAAACATAATTTTTGCCATAGAAGGCTATATACACACCTTTAAATGTCACTGTCCAGATGCCATCAGTTTTCCATCTTTCAAGGCCACACTGAGAAACTACATCCTCTGTGATTGAGGGGTGAACAGTGTGGCTAACAAGAGGGTGAACTAACTCTCGACTCCAATGTATTACCAACTATATGTTTGATAAATGTTCAAATATCATACATTAGATCATTATTGTGTAATAAATCACTGAAGCTCACCATTATTAATCATATCAGGACTCTGAGCTGCAGGCAAACATCACAGAACCCATACAGGACCCAAGCACATGAGGATTAGTGTTCTGTAGCAGTGCCCCACTAAATCCCTCCCCTTTCTGTCACCCAGTCAGAGCTCTGAAACATCCACCTCAGTGCATCCATGAACCAATCATATTCATCCATCTAAGTGGAATGATGTAGAGCAACGAGTCTGTTAACATGCTTATTGCTATAAAGACACAAAGAGTGAAACAGAGAGAGAAAAAGAGACAATCCAAAAAGATGGCATGACTGAAACAGAAGAAAGAGACAGAGAATGGGTATAGAGAAAAGAGAGAGAGAGAGAGAGAGAGAGAGAGAGAGAGAGAGAGAGAGAGAGAGAGAGAGAGAGAGAGAGAGAGAGAGAGAGAGAGAGAGGAGAGAGAGAGAGAGAGAGAGAGAGAGAGAGAGAGAGAGAGAGCAGAAGGCGGTGTGAGCACTGAGAGCTATCGCGCGAGCAGCTTGATGAGGTTGGCGCACATCTCGAAGAACTCGATGGTGTGGCTGCCGGGTCGCGGGTACGGCTCGCCTCCGGTCGAGTCCACGGAGGAGGTGAGCGAGGAGGCCAGCGAGCCGTCGCGGCCGTGGGCCTGGGCCACCGGCGGCGTGGAGGGGGCTGAGGCCTCGCCGTCCACCGCCTCGCCCTTCTCAGTCTTGTCATTCTTCAGGGCCATTCTGTAGTTCCCCACAGAGCCCGAGCGGTGAGGGGTTGCAGTCCCAGATTTGGCCTCCATCACGTCGTCTGTGACACACAGGGAGAAACATCATCAGATATGTGCGCACACACACAATAAACACACACTAAACAAACACAAACACACACACACACAATAAACACACATTAAACAAACACTAAACACACACACACACGAGCCATGGCCTACCATCTATGCTCCTGAAGTCCAGCAGATATGTTCTGCTGTCCACTTGGTAGAGCTGCAAGCTCATCTTGGTTTGCATGCCTGTAACAGGATTCTTCCTCCTCACGCGTAAATAATACGGATTCACTACCTGTAGATCAGACACCAGATTATTCACTGGTCCTACTCACATCAAATCATTACACAAAAACAACGAGAGACCATGATATATCACACATAAACCAGGTATTAGAAGAACATGAAGTGCCCGAAATGTGGCTTCTCTACAGTATACTTGTTACCTTGGATGTAGTACACAGTACGTTTTTTTATCATTTTTCTACAAGCAAAATAGCCTCACAATTACAAGCAACTCCGGTTCACTTGGCAGTCATGTTCAAATGTTGAATCTGGTAATAAGTTCCATTTGAACCTATACTGGCCATTCTATTCCATAATAGGTATTGTCTCCCATTTTAAGTATAAGTATATATACTCTTTTGATCCCGTGAGGGAAATTTGGTCTCTGCATTTATCCCAATCCGTGAATTAGTGAAACACACTCAGCACACAGTGAACACACAGTGAGGTGAAGCACACACTAACCCCGGCGCAGTGAGCTGCCTGCTACAACAGCGGCGCTCGGGGAGCAGTGAGGGGTTAGGTGCCTTGCTCAAGGGCACTTTAGCCGTGCCTACTGGTCAGGGTTAGAACCGGCAACCCTCCGGTTACAAGTCCGAAGCGCTAACCAGTAGGCCACGGCTGCCCCACCATTTTGGTTAAAGAGGCTGTGTAGAATTCTTTAGGATACGAGTTGTTTTGAACACACCATTATGCTGCAATAGTACCATACTCTTCCATTGATTTGCACTATATTTGAAACTGTGGGACAAAAACTACACACAGTCCCTTTTAAGGTAAGGTAAAAGTAATGGGAAGTAGTATCTTTATCCAAAGCAACAGGGGCTAACAACATTAATGGAACAAACTCAGACCGCCTACTCATGGTAGAAATCAATGTGTGGCATTCTCTAACCAAACCACTTCATGTTACGCAACTACGCATACAATATTTCGCAATTCACCAAGTTCACCAAGGATTCTTTTCAAAGCGATTCATAAGAGCTTAACCATGACACATGTGAAAGTTCATAAAAAATGTCCAGGGATATTCCAACTCATGGAATGTCTCTCGGCCAATCAGAAACAAATAAATAGTTCCATAGAACCCAATTGTTGTATAAAAGAGCTTAACCATGAAACATGTGAAAGAGTTCATAAAACAGTGGATGGTTGGAAATCTTGTGGAGGTCCTCAAGGTAGGTTCACACACCTGACATAACATGAGACCACACCTGTTGCATATCCTGACTAGTTTACCTAAAGGGGTACCCATTTGAATCCATAGAACCATCCACTGGCTGCACTGGTGCAAGCACAGCTGCTCACACACACAAACACATCCCAATTGAAATTTTAGTGTGTGTGTGTGTATATACATATATATAAGTGTGTGTGTTTGTGTGTACCGGTATATTTGTGAGTGAGTGTGGGTGTGTGTGTGTGTGTGTGTCATTTCTAGAACAGTCTTCATTGTCTGTGTTTGTCCCATTGTCCGTATTTGTCCTGTAAAAGACACTTGCCTATGCGTTGCTGAATACATATGAAAAGGTGGAGTTTTCAAAAAGAGGAAATGGACAGAAGTGGAATCAACCTCAAACATTTCCCTGCTGTTCTGCTCAAAACATTTCCCTGCTGTTCTTCTCAGACACTTTCCCTACTGTTCTTCTCAGACACTTTCCCTGCAGCAACAACATCATGAGTCATGGTTCCTCAGAGCTCTCATCATGACACCTTGAGGCCATGGCCTATGGGCTTAACCAGCTTTCCATCAACTGCTGCTGTTATAATAGGACTTAAGAAAGCACCACCCACGGTGTAACTACACATACATAGCCCACGTAAAGAGACGCGCGCGCACACACACACACACACACACACACACACACAAAGTCTAAGCTCCAGAAAGACTTCTCTAGCCAGACGATAATTCTCTCAAAATGAGAACTGCTAATGGAGCATCATGTAGACAAGCAAAACATCTTCAACGAGAGAGAAAGAGAGCGATAGATAGATAGATAGATAGATAGATAGATAGATAGAGAGAGAAACAAATACAGAAACAGATAAACCAGTGAGCCAAGTTGACTTTTGCCCTCCTGTTCAGAGGCCTATGCTGTAAAACTGAATTTGTTCTGATAGGCGCCTGTGTTTACAACGGCAGATAAGAGAGAAGAATGAAAACAACATTAAAGCGCCAGGAAGTGGAAACCACTCATTTCCTTTTTGTAAAAAACAAGAGCGGCCTGCCCCCTCCTCTTTCACAAGCCAGCTCAAGAAACATTAACTAGCACTTCTCAGGGCGGGCTGGGAAATAATTAACGGACACTTTAAAAGCGCCCGTTCCAAAGCAGTCATCCCGAGCGTTTAAGTGCCAGTTAGCGAGCGCCACCACGCCACGGTCTCCAAACAAACATGCTCGATCGGTCCCAGATAGTCTTCCAGATCCCGCCTATTTTGGGGATTTGCCTGAACCTCAGAGCTCTTTCATTAGCAGAGTGCACTAGTGACTCAGGCTCAGAGTGAAGGCTGGCACCACAGACAGAAACAAACGAGCAGGCGCACTGCTAGCCAGTAAACACCCTGCTAAATGGAGGGCTGTTGTTGGTTTTCACTATATCAGGACCAATGGCTATAAAATGGCAAAAAGAGAATGAATGGAGGGAGTTAGTAGCCCTCATACAGAAGCAAGTGTGGACAGTAAGTGTACAGTGGACCAAGGGACTGCTTATGACACAGGCTTTGTCTTACAGTGTGTGTGTGTGTGTGTGTGTGTGTGTGTGTGTGTGAGTGAGAGAGTGGTCCCATGTTAAAAATAGACTCTCCTGGGCGGTGACCATGCTGAGAAAGCAGCCATGCAGAAGAGAAGTCAAGACAGCGGGCCTGTTAATATTTACAGGGAAACAGAGACTGGAGATGCACATCTTATCTTCATGGGCACAGGCCTCTCTCTTTCTCTCTCTCCCTCCCTCTCTTTCTTGCTGTGCTTCTCAAAGGTGACTGAAGGTTAAAGGCAATCATCTGTAACTGCAGTGTCTCTGGGCAAATAATGGGATATGAAATCTTAAGAGGAGAAAGGTGAAAAGCACTCTTGGGAAAGTGTGTGTGTGTGTGTGTGTGTGTGTGTGTGTGTGTGTGTGTGTGTGTATTAGAGAGAGTGCAAACACTTCCAGCAGCACTTCATTAGCAGTGAATTTCCTTACTCACACTCTTGAGCTGAAAGGGTGATAATAGGTGTAGCAGTTTGGCACGGTTCTAAATTCCCAAATCAGCAACACTTTATGGACAAGTTTTCTGTTTTCTGACAAGTTTTTTCTGTCCAGCCTCTGACCTATCTAGCCATCCTGACCACCTCTAAATACAAACTCAAAGTAATGTGTTTAATTCATTCCCCATTTCATACCCTCACGCGCCTGCTACACAAAACGGAACTTCTACACACCTGTTTGGTGGCCAGGTGTGTAGGAGAAGACCAAAGGTCGACAAACGCTCACCTTCCACTCGTAGTCCAGCTGCTTCATGGCCCGGCAGACCTCGCTCATGATGTCGTTGGGCCGGCTCTGGCTGCGGATACCCAGGTGCCACTTGGCGCGCCGAACGCCCAGGTGCTTGGACTTCTGCGGGTTGAGCTCGTCCAGGGTGTGCCGGGGCCGCGCCGGCTGGGCATCGGCCACAAGGTAGGCCATGCGCTCGGGGTGTGGCTTGGTGAAGTGGTGGGCAGGCAGGTCGTCCAGGAAGGAGTCCGGAGGACTGGAGGCCAGGTAGAAGTCCTTGGCCTCGCTCATGATGCGCCGATTGTCGATGATCAGGTGGTAGGCCACTGCCAGGGGGTCCTGATGATTCCGACTGGCAGAAGGGACAGGGGTGCTGGCGTCATTTGAGTCCGTGACAAATATGTAACATCATCAATATGATACATCACAGCAGTTTGTACGGGCAGTTAGAACACGTTCAGAAATACATTGCCTAATGTTCCACCATCAGTTTAATTCAAATCCGAGATACATGTAGGATGTGTCTGTCTACTTATTAACTTTCTTGCAACATCACATTAGTCAAATTCTAAGAAAGGATGCATGAAACTTCCCTCTAGTTGCAAAATGCCTCTGGCCTGCAAAGTTACACAAGGTGCAAGCTGGGGGCAGCTACCCAAGGCATGTGTGTGTATTCCTGTATGCATGTGTGTGTGCGTGCTTGTGGGGGAGAACTCACCTATAGAGACATGTAAGCACCTCCTCCTCCGTGCACTCAAACTTGTCACACACCTCCTTGAGGGCCTCCTCGTCAATCATGGTGTTGCTATAAGACGCGTCCTCAGGGAACAGGTACTTGGGCAGGTCCTGCTTGAACCAGTCGTCCTCCCTGAGTGTTAGGGTGGCGACATAAAGCAAAAGATGTAAGAGAGCGGCATCTGGTTCTCTGGTATTAGGCTACATCCACACTAAGCCAGGTAAGTCTGAAAACGTAGGTTTTCCAAAAAAAAAATTTAGGATAATTATAATTCTCAATGGTGGGGAATGTTGATTTAGTGTGGACAGAAAGAATAAACGGATTAGGTATGGCCATGAAAGATGAAATTAAAGGATTTCAATAGGGTCTCAATAGGGTGTAATTAGTTAATTTTGCACCAAAACAGGACTGGGTTGGAAAGATAAAAGAAGATATTTTCAATCTCCCATGACACGTTCCATTCATTTCAGGTGGGCTACAGATATTTTTTCCCTGTTGAACTGAAGGATGGAGGGAAAAACAGTGTGTACCATCATGCCCATACCAGTCCACTGATCTTTACGGCTGAACTCACAAGAGGAAACTATTGCTGCTGTTCCTCAATATGTCTTAAAAGGTTCCCATTGAACCGTTTACAGGTCAGTGTCAGTTTACTTTACCCTGTAATTCTACTCTGACCACCAGGCTTTTGGCATAAATGGCTTCAACCTGGGAATCACATGGGTCAGTGACTTGGTATCAATGGGATCCAGCACGGGTCGAACCTGTGTCGTACACACAAGTTAGACACAGCTCGCTGATCTAAAAGGCCTATCAATATGGCTGGTGCGTGCCTTACAGCAAGACTGGTGTCTGTGCGCGTGTGTGTGTGTGACTGACCGGATCTCCTTGATGGTGGCCCTCTTCATGGGGTCCACCTGCAGCATGTGCTTGAGCAGGCTGATGACCTGCGGGTTGAGGTACTGCGGTGTGAAAAAGATGCCGTCGCAGATCTTCTTGAAGAGCGTGGGCACGTGGTCGTCGTCGAAGGGCAACGTACCACACAGCAGCGCGTACAGGATCACGCCGCTGCTCCATATGTCCACCTCGGGCCCTGCGTACAATCTGACAGGAGACGAGCACAGGAGAGGGGAAACAAACGCAGTGATCAGACGGAGGATCAATATTGACCACAGAGATCAATACTGGGGTCATTGTAATTAAAAGTGCAATTAAAAACCAATTGGTTTCCTAGGCCAGCTATAGTATCATTTATTAAATAAAAGAAATATATGGTTAAATTAGTTCCATCAAATGATCCATATTTGTAAGGAGAAAACCATCAGAGCTTAACGAACATTAGATAAACCATCTTCACACTGGGAGCATTTTGTGCACATCTTAACAGCCAACAAGATCAGTCAAGGGTGCCTGAGGATTTGGCACAGAACAAGCCCTACTGTTAAACCATCTGTGCAATTCCAAGAAACTGGCGTGTTTTTATTTTCTGAGGAAACAGAAAGATACCTTCCAGATATGACTTCAGGAGCAGCGTAGTTTGGAGACCCACAACTCGTTCTCAAGAACTCTCCATCGGACATCATATTTGATAATCCTGTGAAGACAGACATGAGAAACATAAATAGGGAGGGGCACACAAACAGAGAAATTCTATAGCTAAGAACATTAAAAGGCTGGTTCATTGACAATCTGCTTGTGTGCGTGCATACATGTACACACACACACACACACACATAATGCAGGCTGCATAGGGGTATTCCAACAGAGGCAAGTTAATTAGAGATCATCCAGAGCCTTCTCCCCCTGACAGATTTTTCCATACAGTATTGACCCCAATGGGATCAGTTGTGCCTCCCAGGCTGTCTGCATGACTTGACAGTGATGAGCTTGTGCGTTCGGTCTGCCTGGCCAATCATGTATGATCAATCAACTAGCAATAACCCACTTGGGCACAACCCTCCACTGTGTTCTCTACACGCAGTGACTGGTTTTGTATTACTAAAGCCTGTCTCAGTGGTGCAGTGCAGAATTCCTGACCATGCCATGCTGCATACTTGCTGACGGGCAAGAGTTCAAGGGCGGCAGCGGAAAAACTCACCGAAGTCGGCGATCTTGGCATTCATATGGGCGTCCAGCAGGACGTTCTCGGGCTTGAGGTCCCTGTGCACCACCATGTGCCTGTGGCAGTAGTCCACGGCGGAGATGATCTGCTGGAACAGCCGTCTGCTCTCCTTCTCGTCCAACTGGGGGAGGCCAAACAAGGACTCATGACTCTCTGGGTGAGCAGGAAGTGAGACACGCGTACACACACACACTCTCTCACACACACTCACACTCTCACACACACTCACACTCTCACACACTTACACACACATCTCCAGCCTCAGGGTTAGCACACCTGACTGGCATGAGGCACTTACTTTTCCTTTCCTTTCTATTTCCACTCATCAAAACCACTGTTAACATTACATACGATTACCTTTTCAAAAACAATTGCTAAAAGAATTATCCTTATTAATCAAGTACCAATGTACAGCTACAGCAACTCTGGATATGTTTGGAATGTTTGGAATGGAGGAGACTACTGGCTTGCCATGGCCTTCCAAGAGTTATACTGCTCACAGTGTGGTTTGGGGATTTTCCATTCGATTTTCGTTAAATGGTGTCAGAGTTGTCCAAAAGTACTTTTACAGTGACCCCAATCTCTTTTCAGTTAAGAGCTTCCAGACAACATCCAAGTGTAAACTGAGCCATGTTATATGGTTTGGAAAAGCCAGACTAGGTGGTTGCCATCACAGCAGAGTTTGAGAATGGCAATAAAGGGATTAGAACTAAAACATGCTGACAGCAACTTCAAGTAAGGTGCGGTTAACATGTCTGTAAGCAGTCAGTCCAGGAATGTAACTGAAAAAAAGGTGTTTTCTGTTTGCACACAAACATCTTTTGCATGGTACAGACATGTCATTTTTTAAATACCTTGCCATTTTTACAGATGTAGTCAAACAGCTCTCCTCCTGATACGTATTCCATCACCATAAAAATGTCCGTGGGTGTGCTAATGACTTGGTACCTGCAACCATACAATCACAGTAACTACGTGGCAGTCATACACAGACATCAACATGCTCTTTGCCTGAGAGGGCAAAAGCCTGAAAAACATTCTAAATTCTGACTCACTGAAGGCATTCATTTATACAAATGCCTTCAAAGTTATCCAAATGCAAAAAAAAAATCTATTCAAAATAGATGTAATGTACAATTTCATACTATTTTTAATTTTTACACTTATTCACACCACATAGAGGAAACTAACTGGATCTAATGTTCAGGGGCTGCTTGTAATGCTAGCCCAAGGAAGACCATTCAAACAGATCACATTGTGGTGAGAAATCTCCACTGGCCCCTCTATAGGGCAACTGGCAGTGGGCCTCTAGCAAGTAGCTCAGCCATGCTGGAAGACAACTCTGCCCTCTTACTAACAAGCACATCTCTCTCCCTCTCTCTCTTAACATCTATCTATTCATCTTTAGATTCTATTTCCCCATCTCTACGTCACCCTCATTCGCCACTGTGTCTCAAATCTCTCTCTCTCTCTATATATATATATATATATATATATATATATATATATATATATATATATATATATATGGGAATTTTAGAGAAGCCATGAGAAAAATGCTGGCCGGGTCACTGGGGGATCAAGCCCCCGGAAATCCTCATCAGATCCCGCGACAGACAGAGAGAGTCCACAGGAAGAGAGAGACACTGGGGCAGGAACCACACAAGCCAGATTAGCGTAAGGTAGCCCATTTCAGGATGTACCCATGAGGGGAGAATAAAAAGAGAGAGGGAGAGAGAAAAAGAGAGGGAGAGAAACGACAGCAATAGAGTGATCAAGAGAGAGAGATGAATGTGCCAGAGAGACTCTGCAGGAGCGGACAGCTCCGAGGTCTCCGATCTCTGACTTACAGTTTAATAATGTGAGGGTGGCGGAAGAGCTTGAGGTTCTGGATCTCTCGGCGGATCTTCCCCACCACATCCAGACTGCGAATCTTCTGCCGGTTCAGGATCTTCACGGCCACTTGGTGCTTGGTCAGCTCATGCTGACCCACTGCAGGAAGAGGAAGAAACATTCTTTTAAATCAGAAGCTGACAAGTATGGGGTTGGGGGGGGGGGGGGGGCGTGGGGACACATCATCTTAGTTGCTACAGTAACAGCTAAGCTAAATGACAGCTCCTCTGTACACAACACACAGGAGGTGCAGACAGTGGTTTTGTGTGCATCTTCAAAGCAAAACAACAATAACACACAGTAAGCGGATAAAAGGGCATGGGCAGGCACACCGCTCTTTTCCAGCAGGCACGGTCGAGTGACCATTTGATCTGGCTAGCAGCACCGTCTGGCTCCCTGGCATGATACAGCCAGACTGAATACCGTGTAAGGGGGTGCAGGTCTGGCCACTGCACTGATGGTGAAAAAGCAATACAGTCTCTCTCAGCAGTATGGAATTTATGCTCCTACAGCAATACTAATGATGTGGGTCACTGTGGTACAGCCTCTGCATGCACAGTGGACAGGTGTTTTGGCAGCCGGAACAAGGGACCATCCCTGGCTCTGCCAACTACATCACAGCCATCATTAATTTGAAAAGGATGGAGGAGTAGGGAGAGCGATAATGCACAACACTACTGCAGCTCAAACAAGCCTATCGTCTCTCCTACTACCAGCGGGAAAGGGGGAAAAAGGAGGAGCGGGAGAGAAACTCAGGCCTAAAGACAACACGATAGCTTGTATTGGCATATGATAGGACTACGCCACTGGCGATTTATTGACTATACAGCCAAGCATCTCTGATAGTAGAGTGACTGACCAAATTACCCACAGCCCATCCTCTGGTTCATTTGATGTTAAATAAACAGCTCAGAGCCCCACAGAAATATGATTGCCTTGACTCATGGAATCTTAAGGGCAGGGCAAGGGCAAGGCTAAGTCTGGAGTTTATCTTAAAACATTCCACTGATAAATAAGACTAGAATAGAGTTTATTTCTAGCTGTGACTTAAGTCACTAGGGTCCTAAAATGTAAATAAAAAGAGTGTCAGGAATAAGATCTCACTTAGGCAAACTAGTTTTAATAGGGGTCTTTTTTCATGGCCACTTTCAAGGACCACTGATTCTACTTAATCTCAACATCAACACATTAACTTTCACTAGTACATAAACACTGACTTCATCACCTCCGATCAACACAGACATCCTGTGCAGAGCTGGAGGGCCCATGAGACTTTTCATTTTTTTTATTCAAGGTTAGGATCAACTGAATAAAAGAACCAGGCTTGGCATTTCCCCCTGCCAACCTCTGGATCTTCCAACAAATTTGAATTATGCTGTAAGGGAGTTTTATAGACCAGAAATAGGTCATAAAAGTGGGCTTAAAAATACCACAACCACTTAGTAAGTAGTTTATCAAAGTGCACTTGTCACTATTAAAGTGATTGCACACTGTCCAACAAACATGAACGAACACAAATCTAAATAAACGATAGAAAACATAATTTGATGTCTAAAATCGATTAGTGACCAGAAGGGAACAGCTGACACTACTAGAGCCAAACATTATTTAATAAAAAAAAAAAAAACAGGGAACAACTAACGTTAAACGTAGAAGACTAGAGAAAGTACTGGTCGCCAGAATTAATTATTTACCAACGTGCTTTAAAAGCAACATGCCATGTTTCAAAATGGGACGATTAAATTATAGCAGCTCACCAGCTATTCGAAAATGGACAGTATGTCCAGAAATATTCGTGCAGGGTTAATACTCAGATTTTCTGCAGCTTCCAGCCATTCACCGATGGTCAAATTGAGGCGGAGAGGTTAAAGGTTTCTTCCATTCATGCAGCAGAGAAAGTGACGCACGCAGCGAGCAAAACACATCTGGCTGCCTCTGACTAATAGTTAACGTCGATGTTCTCCCCGCCAGAGCAATTTCGCTGACATAACCATCTGAATCGCCACATTTATAGAAAAATGAGAAATTTATTTTAGAAGAGGATGTCAAATTAGTAGTTCTTACTAAAACCATTTGACTGTCCAACCTTACTGGCCAGTGCACAGTGCTACAGCATTTATGACCAACGACTTAAGATATATCATATCAAGATATGACATGACATCAAAAGCAGCAGATATCAAAACTCGTGTTGGGATAGAATTGGTTTTAAGTATAGGTACATTATTCCATAACTTCATAGGACTATCTTTCTATTAAGTCCAACTAGCTAGCCAGTTTACAACCAATCACACCGACAGAAACATTAACGTTAGCCATCACTGCAATGAAACATGAAACTTATTTAGCAAGCAGTGTATATGTCCCACAGAAAGGCGAACACCTGTATCTTGGGAACAAATGACAGGCGGGTCACTTCGGATGTTGTTCTCTAACTGACGAGCCAACAAGTGCAAGCCCAGTCGGTAAAACTAATGCAGGCTAACTGGCCAGCTATGCTATAACGTTAGCTCGCACGCTATGCAGTTCAACTTGGCTATCGCAGACCAGTAACACGCATTGTCGAGAGGCATTTACACTTACCTTTTACTTTTCCAAATGTGCCCACCCCAAGCGTGTCCCCGAGGATGTAGTGTCCAATTTTAACCCTGCCTTCATGTTTCGGTTTTTCCGTCGCCATCTTCCCGCATAGGCCTCACCTGCACCAGCGGCAGGCAGACGGAGATGAACTGACGACTACTGCTAGCTACGACAGATATCAGACCTAGACGTGAAGTTAGAAACGGAGCGTATAGGCCTACTAGGGGTTCCGGACAATTTCAATACAAAAGTCCACTTTTGGATCAGTGGGGGAAATGTAGGCTTAATGTAATGATCATCATTTTGTCAACATTGATGCATAATCGCGGCGTTGTTGTTTACATTTTACACATCATAAATTCAACTTATTATCCTCATACAGCATGAATATCCTCACACAGCTGCTGGGGCAAACAAAATACATTGCAAACTCCGCATCCTCGATATATGGTTTATAACACTAGAACGGTATTATGCGTGAACATTATTTACATCCATTGCCAGCTGCGACTGTATTTGTTGTCAGGCTCATTCGACTCCATTGTCTTTTAGATAGACTTTTATTTTGACATACGCATCATTAATAGCCTAGAAATCTAGACGCACCCTAGCGGCCGCAAATGCAATTTGCTGCCAGGCTTCTTTGGAAAAACTACCGGAGGAAATATAATGTCCCTAGTATAGTATAGTATAGTATATATACTCTTTTGATCCCGTGAGGGAAATTTGGTCTCTGCATTTAACCCAATCCGTGAATTAGTGAAACACAGCACACAGTGAGGTGAAGCACACACTAATCCCGGCGCAGTGAGCTGCCTGCAACCACAGCGGCGCTCGGGGAGCAGTGAGGGGTTAGGTGCCTTGCTCAAGGGCACTTCAGCCGATCTGAAACTTAAATCAGATCGATTTATTTCTTGCAATTTCCCGATTATGCCTGTAACCTAAATTTACATTTGAGTAGGCCTTTTTTATGTCGTGTCAGTCATACCACCATACAAAACACATTGGCTTTTGGTTTCTTCTCACAGGTAGCGAGTTGCAAAAGAAAGAGCTGAATGTAACAAGTCGATTTTTATATCTTTCTGTACATACAAATCATACATGTATGAATTTTCATTTAAAACCCCCTGCAATTCAGGGGAGTGTGCATTCAACTGATTAAGGAGATACTCTGATCCACCAAATCAACCACCATATTTTTGTAACATTGCAGTCAAATGGAAATGCACAAAATCAAAACTAAAGTGTTTGCACACTAACAAACTATAGAATTTCACAGTTACCAGGATAGCAGGGAAATCTGAATACAACATATTTCTTCAGTCAGGAGGATGCCTGCTGTGAGGTTAAAGCTCCACAGAGAGAACTCTGTGGTGGGCTGTGTTTAGATATGACCTGCCTTGAACTATCATAAGGCAATCTGGCCAAAGCAGTCTGAGGAGGGAAAAAACCACAAAGATAACAAAGACATCAAGATAAGACTGGCGCAAAAACAAAATAAACCGAGTAAAATATTTGGCTACACCACAACTTCTAATTGGCTGCATTTTTCTCTCAAAGTTCCGTGGTTGAGAATCATTTCCTTTTGCTCCACTGCAGAAGAATATCCTCAGCTGATTTCAATGTTGAATCCTCCTACAGGAAACGTATCAGGAAAGAAACACCATGATGGACAGGGATAACATGACGTCTTATCTACAGCTCAACTGTAAAGCAGTCTCTTTAAAGAGTTCACAATGCATTAGCATGTTACCTTGACAAAGCAAAACCTGATGTAGTTCTGGAAATCTTGCTGATGTTCAGGACTGTAGAAGGCCGAGACAGGAATTGTAGCTAAACCCTGGTGAAAGATGTTTAAAGTTTGAAATCAAGGCAATTTGAGAGGGATTTAATTAAGGCACATAATACATAAAGAAAAATACAATAAACTCGAAAAAGGAATTGTCCACAGTAATCCGAAACCCGTGAACAAGTAAACTAAAATGAACAAAAGTCACCTCAAAAGCACAAAATCCTGTTCTGCAGTGAGCACCTTCTCAAAATCCTTAGCCTATGAAAACCCAGACGAACCTGTTAGTGAATCTGAATTCGCTTTGCAGGTTAGTCTGGCAAGGACACCATTGATGCCCATTTCCAATGTTCCAAAAAACCCAGGCACCAACCACAATCACTAATAGCATCGGCATGAATCGGTAAGGGCTTTATATGACAGACAGAGCAGTGCATTCAACACAACCAGCTGATGGCGACAGGATTAAACAGATATGGATCAGGTTGATGAGGATGTATATGCATATGCATTTGGATCAGGTTGATGAGGTGGCACAGTGGTGTCAATCTAACAGCTTGACACTGAATATCAATAAAACCAAGGAAATTGTAGTGGATTACAGAAGGCAGCAGCAGAACTACAGTTACACCCCACTAATGATCAGCGGGCAACCTGTAGTCACAAGTTTTAAATACCTTGGTGTCCACATTACTGAAGACCTAACATGGACTGTTAACACTCAATATGTTCTGAAGAAGTCCAGACAACGACTCTACTTCCTTCGTCAGCTAAGGAAATTCAAAGTTTCTACATCCATCATGAAGGCCTTCTACACTTCAGCGGTTGAGTGTTCTAACTGGTAGCATCATCACCTGGTATGGGAACTCCACAGTTAGAGATTGTAGTACTCTGCAGAGAGTAGTGCGCTCAGCTGAACGTACTATAAGAACTCAACTCCCTGCTCTACAAGATATCTATTCCAGAAGAGTACTCCTAAGAGCCCAAAAGATTCTGAAGGACTCTTCTCATCCTAACAATGGATTATTCCTACCGCTGAAATCAAGAAGACGCCTATGTAGTCACAAAGCCAGAACTGAGAGACTCAGGAGAAGTTTTTATCCCCAGGCCATCCGAACTCTGAACTCACACTATACTGACTTTGCACACATTCACTCCTCAGCACTCTCAAACATTTATTATTTATTTTCTTATTTCATCACATGTGGTGATTTTTTATAAAGCCTCCTGATAAGATATTCTGTAGTTGTGCTAAAAGATGTTCTATACATTGGGCTAATGTGTAACCTCTGTGTGGTGGAAAGAGCAGGGGTAAATATAGCACAAACTAGGGGCCCAGAGGTTTGCCTATAAGGAAGTGAATGCATAGAAGAGACTGGACATCCCTAGCAGTGTTCAGCTCAGGTCAAAGGTCCTTTGTAGAAATAGAATACATACCTAGGCACATATGTATTACCAAAAGAGGTAAGAAGGACATAGGAGCTCTATTCTATTCTGAGTTGGTCAAAACAAGTGATGCTACTGGAAAGAGGTATATAAGCTGTGTAAGACAGGATGTTAGTAGCTGGCTTCATGAACCTATGCTCTGTGTTGGATTAAAGCTACACCTTCTGCAGTATTCTATTGTTTTGTCACAATTCTTCTGAGTTTGAATCAGTTAATTATTATTTGACACCACACACACGTCAAAACACACACACACACACACACACATATCTGACTTTCTCCAACTTTTGCACATCTCCATAGAACTTTTTATTTATTATTTTGATTTCTCCTCCATCTACCCATGTCCTTGATTGCCTAGCCTTTCTGCCCCCCCCCCACCCCCATCCCCAACACACACACAAAAAACACACACACTTACACTTACATCATCACTGTCATCACCTCACATACATACAGCACACTGCTTGCTACAGTAAGCCTCCTCTACATACTTGCTGCACACTGCCCCCCCCTCCCTACATACACAGCACATTGTCTTCAGGATCTTCTCCAACACACATCCTCTACATACTTACAGCACACTGCCCCCACCTACCCACACACACACTACACACACACACACACAGTCACTGCTACACTCCCCTCCCGCCCACACACACGTCTTCATCACTCACATACATCATACATACAGTACTCTGCTTGAAATAGTAAGTCCCTGCACCATACTTGCAGTACACTGCCCCCCCCCCCTCTCCCCTACATGCACAGCACATTATCTCTCCCCACATACACAGCACACTATCCCATCTCTCCCCTGTCATCCCCCCAACACACACACCAAGACCCCTGGCAGTTGGGTTAGCCCCTTGAGCCGTGGATCTGCCCAAGGTTTCTTCCTTGGTAAGGGAATTTTCCTTGCCCCTGTTGCTCTTGGGTGCTCCTTGTTGGTGCCCCCCCCCCCCCCCCCAATTCCAATCCTCCCCCACCTTTCTTATGCAGCCCTTGCCACTTAATCTACTAAACCCCTCTTCTACTGCACTTTTCACCCCCCCCACCCCCCCACTTTGCACAAATAGGCTGACACCAGACATAATTTCACTGCATTTCTTACTTCCAGTAACTATATGCATGTGACAATAAACTTCCTTGTATCCTTGTATATGGATGTACATTTTCTTTGGAACTGAGTAAACAACTGCATTTAAAACCTTCGTTTACAATAGATAGATAGATAGATTTGATTGCTGCACTTCTAAAAACGATTTGGTAAGAGTTTAACCCTAGTTACGTCCCTGGAAGTCGTAAGTCAATTAAGGCTTTCCAGACCCACTCAAATGAGATATGCAGTCTGGTGTCAACGAGGCTACAAAATCCTCTAAGCAAACATTCATTCACAAGAGCAATGTTCTGCTCCTTAATCCTCACCAGAGTATGAGTCAACTCAATTCCAAGAGATGTTAAATATTAAGCATGCTTCCAAAGTTAATATAAAAATGTTTACCTTCTCTTTAATAAGCCACTTTACAAATCGGTAGTCATAAAGCTCCCCCTCTGTGCTGGGGTCATTCAGGTCAACCTCTGTGAATAACATGCAGATTGTAAGAGATGTTATCCATATATACCCATCAATTTATTCTACTTATCAAATTATGCAAAGGTATCTGCTTAAAGAGAATACTGATAAAGCAGTAGACAATAACAAATCATGTATTAATGGTATGTAAATTAATTTGTGTTTATTTTTAACCCCTCCTCTGGTTTGTGCAAGCAGTTTCCAACATAGAATATGAAGACTCACTGAGAGTGGAGACGTCTGTGATCATGAAGTATCCTCCCTGGGGCAGAATTGGTTGCAGTCCCACGCTCTGCAAACACTGTGCTAGCCTCAGGCGCTTATGGTGGAGCAAAGCGGGAAGCTGGAGAAAGTAACTCTCCTCTTTGCCAAAACAGTCATACTCCCTCTCAAAGCCCACTGCCACTGCCTCCTACAGAGAAACACATTTTTACTGTGGAGTAGCAGACACTTGTAGGGTAGGACACATGTCAATTGTACTGCATGTCTAGGATAGTTGCATACATAGTTGAAAACACTCAAACTACAGTGTTTAATTTCCTTAAATGATTTTAAAGGGGTTGTTAAAGCCATAGAACATGAGTCAATCCAGTGCAAATGTTTTAATTAATGGTACTTTTATTTAATCTGGAATGCACTTGAGTTGTCTTGCCTCTTTTGTGTTTGTTTTGTGATTGTGATGTGTAACTATTTGTTCTGCTATCTTGGCCAGGTCTCTCTTGAAAAAGAGATTTTATATCTCAATGAGACTAACCTGGTTAAATAAAGGTTATAATAATAATAATAATAATACAAGCTGAGCTGAGATTAAACTAGTCTGAGAGGAGCAAAATTCCCTTACCTGTGCAGCTGTTGCACAGTGATAAACAGAATTTTGATGGACAGTCTTCAGATGTTTTATGATTTGCCCTGATCCCATAGCCCAACCCACCTGAAGGAGGAGAAAAATATAAACCAATAAAAAAAAAAAAAACTGACTATATTACCAGGCCAATGAGCTGTAACGGGCAACACTAAAATTGGTGACATTAAATTATAAGACATTTTTTTAATATGTAAATTTGAATCAAAGTAAATATACAATATATAATAATATATATATATATATATATATATATATATATATATATATATATATATATATATATATATATACTGTATAGTCCTACAGAACTGTATTATATATATGGTTTAGTTTACCTTCCATCCAGTGGCACTGAAGGTCTTTCCTCCACTGCCTATGGTGACAGTTCGTTCCCACATTCCAGGAAGACTGGCTAAAATACACAAACAGCATAGGTCATAAGTGTCCTCTGGCTTTGAGATGGAGAAGCAACACACATTGTTCATTTTCCCTTCTGATTATCAATCAATCAAACAGTTTTGAGTGATTAGTGAATTATCTTACCTATCTTTACATGCTTGTTTCCATCATAGGTTAGCCATTCATAAACCTCATCACTGATGCAGATCACATCATGCTTCACACAGAGGTCTGCAATAACCTGCAGCTCTTCTCTCTTATACACCTGAGAGGGAGAGAGAAGTGACAGGCAGAAAGGGTTGTTCAATGCAATGCCATGGAAATAAACTGTTTAAAATACAACTCAACAGTAGGGTTTACTGAAAGCTTCAAACCTTTCCTAGTGGATTGTTAGGTGTATTGATCATGATGGCTTTGGTGCGGGGGTTGAATTTACTAGCAAGCTCCTCTGGGGATAAGACCCAATCAGCACTGGACAGTGCCTGGCCGCTATCTGCTCTCTAAAACACACACACACACACACACACACACACACACGCTCAGTCACAGGGATTAATTACACAAAAGAACTGTTTCCACAGACCCCGGACTCACTGTCATTTCCAAATCCTAAAATCCGTCAATGGATCACATTAATGGTACCATTCACTCAAGCAGTTTCACCAGAACAACAGGACTTACAGGTCTCAGAGGCACATACACGGCTCTCCCTCCTGCCATTTTCACCATTGGCTGATAGCAGTCAAAAAATGGCTCAATGATAATAACCTAAGAGAAGGCAGACAGATGCACTTAATCACAGTGACAGGCAGAATATGCACCAGGTACAATATTATGGTGCATTTGAAATTCAGATTTCAGCATCATAATTTCAAAGTCAAGGCTTTTTTTTAGCTCTGTGCAACCAGGCCTACCTCATCCCCTTCATCAACCAAAGCCTGAAAAGTGCAAAAGAGAGCCTGATAGGCTCCCACTGTCACCAAAATATCTTCAAGAGGGTCCACTGGTCTGTCCATAACTCTTCCAAAGAATTTGGCAAGGTTTTTCACCAGTGGTGGATGGCCCTGACAGGCAAGAGATACTAGCTCAATTATGCGTATCAAATCAACCATACTGAATGCTCTTGGTTGTTATACAAATAATAACAATTACACATCTCGATCCAGTTTTGTTCCTAACTGCAGGGTGACTGACAATGAAAGGGTATAAGGGATATAAGGATGATTGTCTTACAAAGGCTCGCGTGTACTGATGCATGGGACAGCTCCCGCTCACGGCTTTACAGAAAGCCTCCTGAATGAAAGTAGGAGGGGAGAAATCTGGAAATCCTTGGCCCAGGTTCACGGCTTTATAATCAGCCGCAAGCTGAGTGAACTCAACCCTGCCATAGAACAGACAAATGCAAAGTATACAGACTGTGGGTCTCAAAACATAACAAAACAAAGACAAGGAGAGACAGAACAGGACATTGCTCAGTGGTCCAAACTTCTCTTTTTACATATGAGTCATGAGTCTTCTGGACAACTATCAAGTCAGCAGTCTTTCCCATGATTGTGGCTGTGTTACTGAACCAGATATTCAAGGCTCTTTATTCTAATATTTTGAGAAGCTGTAGCCTATGCCGTAGCATATGGTCAGGGCAACAATCAATGTCTAAACAATTCCTTAACAATGTGCAGGTAACATGACAAACTTGCAAGCATTTGCAAGCAACTAGCCTAGAATAAATCTGTGAACACACGATCAGTTGCAACATGTGACACCAAGTGGCCATGCAGATTAGACACATTGGCATTATGGACAGTAGGTCGGTCATTCCTTACCATATATTTTTGTCGATTCCATCAAGTCTGCGTGCGTGCAGTCTGCGAGACATTAATGCCTAATAACAAACACAGATATTTAGTATTTTGATCTGTTGCTATCTTATAACATATAATTTAAACTTTATTGTTACCTTTTTATTCACCGAACACGAGAATGACAAAATTATGTTGCAATAGTTAATCAGATCTCCCGAGGTGCTTCTTAACATAACAGTTTCAACGGAGGATTATTTTGCAGCTTATGCCTTTAAAGAAGTGGTATGAAACTGCACTGTATAATTTCCACTCCGCTTTATAGGCTACTTCTGATCGGCAGTATCACTTTCGAATAAATGCTCGCAGTTAGCACGCCCCCGTTTCTTTCTTTGCCCCGTTACCGATTATTTAACTTGAGTTATTCAGTGCATGCATCACAGCACGTTGGGCTTGGGTGCGAATACACATTTACACACATACAATAATGTTAGGTCTAGCTTTTCTGTGTCGTCTGTTCTGTTGTCTTTGTGCATGAACTTTATCAGCTGACTGATTGAGTCACACTCCCTCCGAAGGTTGATCTCGGATATTCGTACTTCCGGCGTAGGCGGAGCTAGCAGTAGGGTACAGCTCATAGACTGTATAAAGTGGTACAGCTAGTGAACTTCTAGACAAACCTAGCGTTCATGGGCTTCGGAAAAACCTTTCTCCGAGTGAAAACATCATTCCGCGTCATTCACGTCACTTAATGTGTGAGTCAGAGGTCGGAAACTGGGGCTAGATTTTGCTAACAGAGTTGCCCAGTTAGGGGCCCGTCATAACTTTTGTCGTCACGTTGTAGTTCGTTTGTAGTCCATGTGGCCTTTCATGTCCAACAGTTTTAATGTGAACTTGGGAATTTGCCCTTTTTATCACTTGAAAAGCTGCATATCTTTCTTTCACGAGCATCTTACACTATATTTTAAGCAAATACAGTTGTTTGTTTAGGATTAGTGAGTATGTTTTAACCTTTGTTTTGGCATCCGTGTTTGTCACACATTCGATGGCAAAGCACTTGAACACTTGCTGTCGGAAAAACAAAGTAGCCATGGGGGCGGTTCTTGTCATTCCCAGGTGCTCTGAATGCACCCATACTGTTTGGTTGTTCTACATAATTGGTTGTTCTGCATAATAGTTTACCTCTCTCCTTGCTAGGGATGGTTCTCAATAGCCTATCCCCAGGCCCATACTACAATTGGTGGGTGTTGCTCACACCTCCATTGCTTCCTGGCCTCAGATGTCTGATGTGATGCCAGAGCATGGACCTTTTCTTTATTGATAAAAATCACCATTTGGGAGATTATGCTTTACCATGAATTGTTCTCAGACAAGGTATACAATAATTTCTTACGCCAGAATTACACAGCATTGAATAATCTAAAAATGCTAACTATACAAAACACAAAGAGAACATTTGCATGGAATAAATGCTTTATAAAACAATATTACAACAGTCTCTTTTTGCTTTGTTGGTTGGAAAACAAAGTACGCCAAATTACTGGTTAAGTGGGCTGAAATAGTCTTCATACCAGTAATTTTCTCAACTAGTGGGACACCCACTCAACCAGACGATCTCCGTTTTCACCAGTATACGAGTTTCATTCTCTTCTGACCAGAACGCTGTATTCTCCCCAAACTATCCCTCTAGTCCAGTCTAGCCTTCTTCAGATCCTCTGGTAGCACACGACCCTTCTTCCTGGCTTTCTGTTTGCGCTTCTCGACCTTCCCCTGCTTGCGTTTCTGGAGGTTCCTGCGCCTCTTGTCCTGTCGGTTCTGCATCTTCTCCAGCACTTGCTGGCTCCTCTCTGTCCACTTCCTCTTGACCTGAGCCTTCCTCTGCTCCTTCTTCTTCAGTGAGGCCCTCAGCATGTCTTCGTTGTCCTTGATCTTCAGACCCTCTGCCTTGTACAGCATGTTGGTCCACTTCATCTTCTCCTCCTCCTTCTCGGCCTTGGCTGGGTCCTTCTCCCTCAGATCCTCCAGCTTGGCCTTCCTGGCCTGCACGCGGGTCAGCAGCTGCTTGTAGTTTTTCCCCGTCAGAGGCGTGAGGCCACCTTTTATCTGCTTCCGCTTCTCTTTCTTCTGAGTGACCTTGTCCACATACTCCTCACCCACCTCCACCTTGCTGAACACCACCGAGGTTGTGTCCCTCTGAGCTGCCTTGTCTGTCGGGGTGGGTTGGGCCTCTGGTGTGTCCTCCTGTTCAGCCTCAGCGGCGACTTTCTCTGCCAGCTTTTTTGCGCGGAACTCTTTCTTTTTCCTCTTCTTTCGCTCCCTCTCCTGTTTCCGCCTCTCCCGTCTCTTCTTCACCTCCTCTGAGGAGGGATCTACAATGGGGCCCTGCAGAGGAGAGAAAATGGTGATTTTGATTGCGACAATGCATGAAGAGAAATGCATGAATTGGTGACCAAAAGTTAGTTTTATGCTGACCAGTCCACGAGACTCCTCAATCTTCTGGTGGAGTCTCTGACGTAATAGGTCTCGTGCAGAGAACTCTGACCCTTGAGTTTTACCTTCTGTGAATAAAAAAAATTAAAATAAAGAAATACTTATCGCAATCTATGCAGAGTTAACATTAAGCTTCATGGGTGTACAAAGATGTCTAGACTTTGTGCATGCATTGTCCCCAGCCAAAAAAAAAAAAACACATTCTCACAAAGATCCAATGTTAAAGGTGCCCTAAGCGATGCTGGGTAACGTTACTTCTGTTGACTTCCAAACAAAACAGAGAGCTAGCTCGCTACTTCCTCCCCCTCCCTCCTGTGCTGCTCCCGTGCAATTGAAACTTTCCTAAACGCGCATCTCTTCTGTGATTTGCTGGAACAGTTTGTTATGTTTTTATGGGCTCGGTTTGACCAGGTTGTTTTTGTTGCCGTTTTTGGAGCCTGGGCTGTCCACAGAGATTGCGTTTTTTTACAGTGTATTTAGGACACAGACAGCTAGCGATTGGTTAGGTGATGTTTGCAGTAAGTTACATAAAATGTTTTAACAAATGGCATCGCTTAGAGCACCTTTAAGTAAGCGGATTTATTTACCCTCTGATGTCTTGCTAGGGTTTGTTGTTGTGCATTTCTGAACTTTGAGCTTTGGAGCCTCTTGGTCAACAGTGTTGATCCTTTTCTGGACTATGCTGGTGTCGGGGGTCTGCCTGGTCTTGATGACAGGCTGTTTGTTCTTTTGACTCCCTTGAGTCTGTTTCTGTTTGTTCTTCTTCTTTTTAGAGGGGCCATCTTCACTACTGGTCCCTTTGTATGGAACTAACAGGATGGAGGGGAAAAACTTTAAAGCAATAGCCAAGACAACCAAGAGTGATTATCTATTCTTAACAACATGGTTACAGCAACATTTGCTATAACGCCAGACTAACACTAACCATAAGCTCGTTTTCTGGGTTCAGGCTGTTGAGATGATATCACTTTACTGGCAAATTTCTCCAAATAATCATACTTTGCAGCCAGGCTGGTCATCTTGGGGCAAAACCTTAAATAACAACGCAAAAGAAAATGGGAGCAATATTTATGTCAGATATCGTACATTTGGCAGGCTAAAGCACGCTTGAAAATAACCATCATCAATTCTGCCACTTATAGGACATCTATACAATTGATACAGGACAAATTTGTTACAGGACAATTAACGTTTATCTCTACGTTACGTTGTATAGATTGTGTTACAAGGATCAACATCTACAATGCGATAACCATAGCTGCTAGAACAAACTGTGTTAATGTCAACTGACTTCACTCCTGTCCTGGCTCCTTATAAAAACAATATTAAACGAGAGAAGACTTACCCGAGATGTAAAAAGGACTGTCGACGTATCTTTTTTAGTACAATTACTTATAATTGTACACGAAATCACAGCTATAGTAAAAACACAACTGCACATGCACGTGTAAGGTTAGCGAGCATGCGCAATGTGATCAATAGTGAAAATGACACCGGATATGGTTACATTTTATATATTCCCCCTCCGCATACGTTAGTTATGTGATTGGGTTATGTAGTCAACCTGTTATGTGAAACATGTCCTGCTACCAGCACTGAACCCTTTTTAATAGTTTGAAATTCTGCAGCTAGCCATGAATAACCTGAAGATCGTACTCGCATTTTCCAATTACACACTGAGGATAATTCAAACTAATGTAAGTAACTTACAGATTTGTGTTGAGTTTCGTTTGCATGATAGTATGACCTATCTGAACTATCCTTACAACTGTGCTACTTTCCTCAACGTTACTTTGTAGTTATTCTGTGGGAACGTATAATTCTATGGGAAATGTGAACCTGGTGATTACATGTTTTTCTGAGGTGAGTGAGATGATGATGATGATACTTAGAGTTATGTTGTTGCAGAATTTCATCATTGTTCCAAAGAGAACATTGTTTTCATCTCGACAAACATGGCCGACTCGTGGAATTGGTAGGTCTTTGTACACCAGGTAGTGTGTTTGTAAAGATAAGTCTAATAGCCCAAGTTTGCATCGCTGGGTACTATTATTAACACTATTAGTACTACTCACAAATGTTCTCATTTCCAGTATTTAGGGGGAAGGTTTTGAATGTGACCCGTCAATCCAGCTCCACTGCTACTCAAGCAGAGAAGGGAGAGGATTCTTTCTTGAAGTGGTTCTTACTTCTGATACCCATCACCACTTTTGGCCTTGGCTCATGGCAGGTATAATCAGTATTTCAACTACTGTTCTATTGGTGCATCGTGTTTGTATCTTGGTGCGGGGTTGGCATATTAATTAAAGGTATGGATGAACACCTTGAGGCAGTTTTTTAGTTTAGTTGGGTGTGGGCTGCCATGGCAGTTATCTGCCTGAGATTTAAAGAGATTTCATGAAAAACTATATGGTCTATGCTACTATCAAATCATAAGTCAGACCGGTGTGATGTAACGTGAACTATGGGTGTGCAGGTGAGGCGCAGACAGTGGAAACTGCAACTCATCGAGGAGCTAAGGAGTTTAACCACAGCTGAGCCAATCCCTCTGCCCACTGAGTGAGTGTCGCAGAACAATTCAAGTATTTTATTCCTATTCAAATCCATAACCTGTAGTCTACTATTTGCCCCAAGGCTGATATCAATATGTTTGTGGTTATACCATTCATGTAGTCCCATGGAGTTAAGAACCCTAGAGTACAGACGTGTGAAAGTGCGAGGGAAATTCGACCATTCCCAGGAGCTCTACATCCTACCCCGGTCTCCTGTTGACCCAGAAAAGGAAGCACGAGAGGCAGGCCAGCTCTCATCTAGCGGGGAGACTGGTGCCAACATCATCACTCCATTCTACTGCACAGACCTGGGGTATGGATGTCATCTTCTAACACTTGACATTAATATTAGCATTGTCATGTTATCCAACTACTTTGGTTTTGTTATTCCCTTTACACATTTCCAAGCAGGATAAACATATTGACCGGGCCTATTGTTGTGCAAACGAATGAATATCACTGTGTTATTAGGTGTACCATTGGTAATTACTGTGATATTTCTGCTTTGTTAAACCTGTCAGGGTCAAAATTCTGGTCAACCGGGGATATGTACCCAAACAGAAGATCAGACCGGAGACCAGAATGAAAGGACAGGTAACATTGACAATGTTGAAATGGCAGTAATTTATTGTGTGTGTACACATTTGTTCTTAGTGTGTGTTCTTTCATAGATTCTGTTGTATTATTTCTGTTAACTTCTGTTAAACAGATTTTGTTTTCTGTCATTGAAATTACTATCATTTTGTTTACTAAGTATTTTTCTCAAGTCTCGGGTCATGATAATAATCAAGATTCCCCAAAATGCTTCACACAATGTTTCTCTGGTTCAGCTCAATATATATTTGTCTGCATGTATAGGTCCTCTAATTTGACAAATATGTTGCACCATAAAGTGTGGAATGTTTTCGTGAATCACATAATTTACATCTTGTAGATCATCTTGTGTTGGACTGATAGTCTGCCCCTCCTGCTGCTATACTTTTGTAATTGTTGCTCTATGTCAGGTGGAGGAGGAAGTGGATGTTGTTGGAGTGGTACGACTGACCGAACAGCGCAAACCATTTATTCCCCATAACAACGTGGAGACAAACCGCTGGTACTTCCGGGACCTGGATGCCATGGCGATGGTCACAGGAGCCGAACCTATCTTCATTGACGCTGACCTAGGCAAGAGATCTTAAGATGATACTTAGTGATTCTGACTTGTTAAAATTAGCATTTAAAGCATAGAGCATACATGTAATGACAAAGTTCGGCTTGGTCTTTTATTATATGGCCAAAGGAGGAAGCGTGTTGAGATATGGCCAATGTCTGAGATTATTCATTTCCCCTACTGTTTATTTATAGCCAGTACAATACCAGGAGGTCCAATTGGCGGGCAAACCCGGGTCACTTTAAGAAATGAACATATGCAGTATGTCGTCACATGGTGAGTTGGTTAATTAGGGTATGTTCCATAACTGCGCTACTGCTTATTCATAGTTTGAAACACTATTGTAACCAATTATGCATGTTCTCTTACAGGTACAGTTTATGTGGAGCAACATCCTACATGTGGTATCTTAAATTCATCAAGCGTGTTGCCTTGTAAATGCAGCACAGGTTTGTGTGGTCGCCTGCTAATGTATGATGTAAAACTTATGTAAATATTGTTTGAAGTGGATATATCTCTTCATTAAAGACTAAGTTAATTATGCATTTTAAGGACAAAATGGACAATGGTTGTAGGTGGGGGTGAAGGTATTGGTCTCACCTCAGGGCACTGAGGTGCACCTTTGCCTTATCCAGGCACTGCAATGAATTGTGATTTAGGCAATAAAGTATGCTGAATAAATGTAGTTATTGTAAAATGCTTTTTTCTTCTTTCCTGTTTTTCTTTAAACCTGAGGTTCTGTAAATGTAAACGGAGGTGGTACATCTGGTGGCTGATGGAAATAACAGAAGCTTCATATCAGTGGCAAATATCTTGTACATACCTGTTAATAGGAATGTCAAACTCAAGCAGTGGGCCAGATTTGTTGGAATGAGGCCTTGTAGGGGCCATCAATGTCAATCATTCTCTGTATGGTCATCAGATTTTTGTTTGATATGCTCCTTTACAACACCCACTGATGAGTAAAGAGGCATACATTTTAAATGTAATTTATATAGAATTATAAAATATCAAATCACTAGCATATCACCCCTTATGGACAACAATGCAGCCTTCAAGAGCATTTCACTGGGGTTATATATATATATATATATATATAGGTTCATTATGTACTGCTGTCAACTTTTCTTGAAAAACCTTACCAACCTTCTGCTAGTCTTTCTAGCAGAAATTATATTGGTGTAGCCATATGCTAACTCAGTGCAGCAAATATTCTCATCTTCTGCATCTTTTCTGAGGATGGTTTGTGGTTTCAGTCTCGTCATTTATTAAGACTGAACTTAGAAACAAGCATGCATTTTACTTTTGACTGAAAGCATAAAAGCCCCAAAAATACTTATCAGAAGTGAAATGACAGGAAGGGAATGGAGAGATGGGGTGAGATCATGAAATGCCTAATGTGCCATAGTGTTCAACCCTTCCTCATAGTTGCATTCCGTTTTACAATTTAAACTTTAGAATTAGTTCATTTTGTCTGAGCGCAGACACTCAAAACGCCAACTGCTGGCAGGTTTTAACTGCTGGAAGCATTAGCTTTAACACAGGAGTCTATAGTTTTCCAAACCTGTGCAAACACCCTGTGGACATTTTCCTGCAAATGTCACATGCATCAATTTAGCCAGAACGCTTTATTGGTCAAACGATGATGCCCAAGTCTCAGAATTTCTTTCAGGATTTTTTATTTTTCTATTAAACACAAGGGGGTTTGCTGAGAGCTCAGCCCAGCTTGGTAGCCAGTTCCTTGGCTTTAGCCTTCTCGATCTTAGCAAAGCGTGCTGTGGACTTGGGACCCAAGATGTTGCCTCCCCAGTGACGACGGATCTGTGGAGCAAGCGCATATACAGATTTTAATTAAAACCCCAATTTTTACGAAAGTGTGCCATACAGGTCAAATTCAGTATGATAAACTAACCCATTTAATGTTCCATAAAGATTAAAATGGTTGTTGCTCAGGGTTAAAAAGCTCAATTTGTTCCACACAGTGGATTCAGGTGAAGAAATTCTTTACATCACTGCACAACCATAACTACGAGTCATTGCTAGTTAAAAATAAAATCAATACTCCAGTGCTGTGAGAACTCACCTCTTCATATCGGTCATTGTAGTTGGTCTTGATGGCTTCTACCAGCTTGCCGAGGGCTCCCTTATCCTCTCTGAAACAAACAAACACCCAAGTCAGTGGTTTAATTTCAAGCATCACCCAGAGGTAACATACAAAGCCTCATCCTAGTTTGTATCGAGTGCACACAAGTATATAAGCCAATATGAAATGACAATAAGCTACTGAAATTGGTCTGTCCCATATAGGAATGGTATTAATTTACACCAAATTTGTCTCCCATTACACAAAAAGTACTCACGGGTTGGTCTGTGTGAATGCAACACAGGTGCAGGTTTTCCTGTGCACCAGTCTGCCTATTCTGGCCTTGCCCTTCACGATGCAGTATGGCACACCCATTTTGCGGCACAGAGCAGGCAGGAACACCACCAGCTACAGAAATCGCAAAAGAAACATCAATAAAACAGTCACATATACACCATTCCAGGAGAATATTTGTTGCATTAGGGTCAAACTGAAAATTACAGTGAGATTTATAATGGTTACCACATACATTTCACAGGCAATAGCTTACACAAATTTGTGGGGGACTGGTTGTTGCTCAGGGTTAAAAAGCTCGTGTTTTTGATCCACATAGAGGATTCAGGTGAAGAAATTCAATGCATCATTGCACACAACCATCTCCACATCACACATGCAGGCCACTTCAATTTGCATTCATACCGGTCCTTACCTCAATGGGGTCCACGTCATGGGCAATGATAACCAGTTGAGCCTTCTTGGTCTCCACCAGTGTGGTGACAGTGTTCACACCTGGTACAACAGAAGACATCAGGAACAGATTGTACCCATTTTTTCTATTCCATGTGGCAGTTTAAGTGTCTTACAACAGAACACATAAATCAAAGCAAATGACTGCAACAGGTTAAAAAGTGCTTTAGCTTTTAAGTGGTTGTTGCTCAGGGTTAAAAAGCTCATTTTATTCCACAAAGTGGATTCAGGTGAAGAAATTCTTTACATCATTGCACAACCATCTACTGCCAGATTACAACATCCATTTGAGCTAGGACCAGCCCCATCTCCAGGTGTGCCTTTACCTGCGCGGAGGACAGGAGGCCTCTTGGTGGGGGTATCGCCCTTGCCAGCAGCCTTCTGTTCAGCACGAGCGAGCAGCCTCTGCTTCTTCTCTTGCTTGGTCTCAGGCCTGTACTTGTGGGCCAGCTTGAAGAGCTGGGTGGCTGTTGAAAACAGTGAGCAAGTAAGGATCCAACATCTTCATAACAAGGACAATTGGCAAACACCATCAACTACTTACCCAATACTGCTTTGGCTTGCGTGGTAAATGGTATGTTACAACAGGTTTCTGTTACTTAACAAATTCTAATAATCTCAGATAACACCCACAAAGGCAGACATGTCAGTCTCGAGTTCGTTTACCCAAATTTCTGAAATTACCATCATAGCTTAAGTTGTTCCTGATTCTCATACGGCAGGATGCTGTATTCACCACATTCAAAGGAACAGTTCTAAGGCGCTCACTCCTGAACCCAAAAGCTGCCACTGAATGACTAAGGAATTCTCTGGTGAAGCATTTCACATTCAATCACAGGCAATAGCCTACACAAATTTGAAGGGGACTGGTTGTTGCTCAGGGTTAAAAAGCTCGTGTTTTTGATCCACATAGAGGATTCAGGTGAAGAAATTCAATACATCATTGCACACAACCATTTTCCCAGTACAGATGCCGACCACTTCAATTTGCATTAAATCAGTATATTTTTGAAATATTTATCTCAGGTGAACTCAAATCCTATCTCTACATTTACAAATGCACACTGTGCATGCTAATGTTACAACAGGTGGTGAATGCTACAAGAAGCCTTCATTACAACAACGCTACATAATTTTTTCCTGTATCCTAGTGTTTCACTGGAAACACCATGTCTGCTGTGCCAAACATGATTTTTAAACCTCCACACACTACCCCAACAAATCTCAAGTAACTGAAGTCCTAGGCAATCGGAGTCAAACGTGTAGCTGATTTAGTGAAGCAATACAATGCAGCAGATGGAATCACAAGACTATTAATTCCACAGTTACATCACACACTAAATGAACACTTACACCCAAAACAGTCACACCAAAGGCGATTTTCTGCTTCAGGAACCCATCCCAAACCCACATCTTACCGGTCTGTCGGTCAAGAGCCTGGGTGAACTGGTTGATTGCAGGGGGAACCTTCAGCCTCTTGTAGAGGATGGAGCGTTGGCGCTGGAGACGCACATAACGGGGCCATTTTGTAAAGCGAGTGAGATCGCGCTTGGGCTGGATGTCCTGACCTGGTTAACAGAATTGGGGAAGAATGACCCACAAATCAGTTATTTTACACAGAAATTTACAATACAAGTAAGTTCATACAATAATTGGTCAAAGGAAAGTTAAGTGCATCAGCGATCTTGGTGGAGATTGTCTGCATTATTGTTAAGAAAGCAAAGTATAGTTTACATCATCTGCACTTGTATTGGAGAGTGGTTTGACAACCATCTATGGAAGTGTGAATGATAGTCTTATTACCATCTCTGGCCTTGTGTAGATGGTTATTCAGATTGACTTACCAATGCCAAAGTTCTTGGGCCTCTTCTCAAAAAGTGGGTTCACCACTTTTTTGACTTCATGCTTCTTGGCCACTGAAGGGGCTGGTGCCACCTTCTTCCCCTTAGCCTTCTTTCCCTTCGGCTGTCAACACATCAAATGAACATGACCCCATCAGCATCACACCAAATTCAGCCAAATATGCCAAAGGGTTTTCTAAGCAGTTCAGAAAAGACCATGATGCCGCATTGCCGGCATTACTGTGGAACGGTGTTACCAAGCTATCAAATTAAGTGTACCATTAGGCTAGCTGAGTAACATTAGCTTGGTACAATTAGACCAACCAGGCAAGTGCAGTGTGACACCAGCTACATTTTCTTCGCGGTCATTGATACGACTTCACACAGGCAACCAAACATCACCAACGATCGGATTGTCAACATAAGTTAAAACATCCACATCCAAGTACGCAAAGCTCACTGCTAGGTTGCTAGCTACCAGGCTACTACAACTCGAGGTTGAGGCCCAGATAGATGTGGTTCTAAATACGTTTTTCTATGCGGTCTTAAAACTATGCAGACAATAGGGCTTGCACAGTTGGGACAATTAACAAAACATCACATTTAAGTCTAGGTTTACAATTCCAACAGGCATGTCCCCAATTGCATGTGCTTAACGTTCACATACAACGTAGCACGAAAGCGCTCCATCACAGTCAGAGGAAAGGCCGACATCTTCATAGACTTTTCATCAATTTTTTCTCATTCTTAACCAAAATACTAACCTGGGTTGATTGTGAACATTGTATTACAATGTTACATGTATCAAATGTACACTAAAAAAGCAGCACTTCGGAGATGTTTAAAGATTTAGAGAAGGTGATGATCCACCATAGCAAAATAAATGTACACTCACCATGTTGGATCAGACAGAAAGGAAGAAGATAGGATTGTGGGTAATTTAAGTACCGCGATGCCTGGTTCTGACGTCATCAATACGTGACGACTTGTTGTTTTGGCTAGCATAAGTGCGAAATAAAGCTTATTCAGAAAAGTGTTCAAGAGATGCGTGTAAAGGTGAGACTGTGGTCAATACATTGTACATCATTTTAGTTACAATGTGCAAATATTCAGCGGTTAAAAGTTAAATGTATAAATCCAGTGGCTTCGTTAGTGTATGTAAGGCAACGTTACATTTGCTATCCTACTAGCCCGTACTTGAGATCACGTTGGTTACGTCAAAGCCGTTTAATAAATGATCTGGTTACGTTAAGTAATCAAACTTAATATTTGCGTTAATGACCATGTTAACTAAATAATATTTTAGACGGTGCACTATCAGGTGTTACACGCGCTAGACCCCATAAACACGGTATCGTAACGCGAAGGGTTTATGTACCTAGTAGATTCATTGTGAATGTGTATTGATAATATTTTGTGTTTGTAACAGTAAAAGAATATTACCGTGTTGTTGTGGTGGTCTGTGAAAAAGTATGGCTACCCAAAGGGTTCTTCCGCAAAGCAAAGAGACGCTTCTACAGAACTACAACAAGAGGTTGAAAGATGACATCAGATCTATTCTGGATAATTTCACAGAAATAGTGAAGACCGCAAAGGTGAGAGTGTTGGTGTTTTATTATGAAGAAAAAAGCAACGTAAGTATGCATGGATTTATAGATCTTAATTCATTTGTTGTTTCTTTCTCTATAGGTTGAGGATGAGACTCAGGTGTCCAGGGCCACGCAGGGGGAGCAAGACCACTACGAGATGCAAGTCAGAGCTGCCAACATTGTAAGAGGCACCTGTAGCCCAATTGCACTTGGCTTATTATACATTCAATGTATTGCTGTGTGATATTGTGTAATTACCGGTATTCATAGTTACCTTGCCCATACTATAATGTGTTATAGGTTCGTGCAGGCGAGTCCTTGATGAAACTTGTGTCAGACCTGAAGCAGTTCTTGATCCTGAATGACTTCCCATCTGTGAATGAGGCGATCAGCCTTCGCAACCAGCAGCTGCGCTCCCTCCAGGAAGAGTGTGACAAGAAGCTCATCTCACTACGCGACGAGATCGCCATAGATCTATACGAGCTCGAGGAAGAGTATTACTCCTCCAGGTACAAATAGGTTTCCCAACGTCCCATCCTCAACCTTGTATTCCCCCGCCCTACTCATCTTCACATACATACACCAATGTGCCTTCTACCGATGCCTTAATTGAATAGATAGCCTCATTCATAAATGCACCATTGAGGATTAAGAAATTTATTTTTGTGTCCCTTCTGACTGTCTACCCAACATTTAATCACCAAGTACCTTAATCATGATCACATTTTGTTTTCTGTTTGGCCACATGTCAAATATATAAGCCCTGTAACTAATTTAAAAGCTTGTGCATTTTGGAATGCGGATACAAGTCTTTTGAGGTTACAGGGCATATTCCAGGAGTTGCTGCTAAGATAAGATATGAATTGAGTTTGTGAAGCATATAAGATTATTGCATATTGTGAAAAATATAAGCCATTTTTGTTCATTCTAATATTGAGATGATCTATGAAGTTCTGGAACTAAAATGCAACTGGTTTTGAAAAGGACTAGGATATTTATTACTCTTGCTGAAATTGTAGGATTATAGTATTTTTATGGCCTCTGAGATTAAGTGTACAGATAGAAACCTAGTGAAGACATTCAAACGTATTTATACGTAAACGTATAAAGCACTGCAGTTGCTTAAGTGCTAGTGATCTACTCTTTGATTAATAAAACATTACTGTAAAAGCAGTATGGAATCTCACAAAAGCCTTAATGCCTTACAATAATTTATTGGTTTTAATAGGACAAATGGCTAAGTGGTGTTCAAAGCATGTGATGCAAAGTCAACAGTAGAGGTTGTTAATGATATTAAAACTGTGTGTGAAATCATTGTAGATCACTTGAGAAATGGTTTAGCTGTCACACAAGGTTACTTTGTCTCTCCCAGTAGTCATGATTCTGAAGGATTAAGATCTTGTCCTCTGTACACAAATGGCATTTTATTCTCATGTTTTGTCATGTTTTAATATGTGCAGTTTTTGTCTTAATCAGTTGTGCCGGTACATCACATTATTGTGCATTAGCAGCAGGTGTGTATGAGGTTTGTGCTAAGATTTTTAAATGTAAGACTCTTCACCCTTAGCAGCAGATCTGTCATGTTAAATACCAGCTGAAATACCAAAAACATGCAGGCTGTTATCATTATTTCTATGTCTTATGAAACAAAACACTGTAGTCCAGTCATCAGAAATATGTTCAAAAAGGCCTCAAATCAGCCTATAGACCCTGTCTGGGTTTTTTTTTAACAGAAATAAAAGAGAGACTAACTTGCACAGTTTTAGTGTCAGTTTCTTTTTTGGTCTTGAAAGAAACAAAAACTTTCTTTCCTGAAGCTTTACTGGGCTTCAAACTGCCTTGCCTGTGCTTCTTTGTACCTGCTGCCAAAATTAAGAAGTAAATGTACTGCACACCTCTTATACACAGGTAAATTCAAAGTACACACAGGACAATTTCACGTAACAAAGTCTAACAAGCATTTTTGTAGCAAGTTTAGGGACAGACTAAACCTAAAATAAGGAATACTGCCTAGTGCTTAATCTGCTTCTCCTTTCTTTCAGTTCTGTCTTTTCCAGCCTTGTCTCTTGGCCTGACACTGTGTGTGTGTATGTGTATGTGTGTGTGAGAGAGCTCTGAATCAATGAGCATCTTGTGTTGTAGTTGTGGAGGTGGAACACTTATGGTACCAATTGTATGCATGTGTGGCTGTGTAGAGAGAAAGTAGTGTGTGTGTGTGCGTGTGAGAGATACAGTATGGGCAAGTGGGCCAGATGTAAGTGTGTAATGTGCATGTGTTTCTGCCTCGGTAAAGCTGTGGACAGTGGGACGGGGTAGAGCTGCCATTGTGCGAGGCGTTTCGCAGGAGGGATAGCTGGGGATTTCCGGACACTTCGTCTGAACCTGGCCACAGCAGCACGGAAGAATCAGAGCGGCCCCCATCCCAGGAAGTAGTCCCGCGCCACCTCAACGGACATGGAGCCATCCCTGGGGATCAGTGCTGATGCCCAGAACAGATCCAGGATCACTGATGGACCAAGCAACAACCAGGACTCAAATACCAAATCCAACAGTTGGATTTGGACTCCGTAGTATGCTGCACATCAAAAGCCTCCACCGTACCATGGCACTCATGAATTTCTGTCTTTCAATGTCATCCCAATAAGAGCTGGAACATAGCCCCTTAAACTGCAGGAATTGTTCTTGTTTATTGTTGTCCCACTAAGTATTTCATTTTTTTGTACTGGCCATTTAGAGAACCTACACTTGTGTTGAATGTATCTACACATCTGAGCATTTGGCAATAGAGCTCAAGCTCTCTTGTCTATGGTGCAACTCAGGGCTGACGTTCTGGTCTGCCTTGGACAGTTCTTTGTGGCATCAGCTTACTTTGTGCTTTGTAAAAACATGCTATGTGCCCGTTGTTCTTTTTTCTTGTTTGCATGATACAAACAGCATGAATTTAACTTTGTTATCCATTCCGTTGTTTTCAGAGGCATTACAGATGGTAGAAAATATGCTGTGGGACAGACAATGTCTGAAAGATGTTTTTTGTAGTAACTAGGAAATGTGAAGAGGTTTGCATTTCACTATAGGTCTGTGTATAGACTGCTGTATTTTTTCCCTTTGGTTTTGAGTTAGTAGTTCCTGTAATTTAGAGTCTTCATTGCTTAACTTTGAACATATAACGGTGCATGCATTAACTAGGACTTCAAAATGAAGTGCACTTTCACATTCAATTAAAACAATTTGGTTCACAGACTTTCTGAACTGTGTACATCAATCAGTTAAGAACATCTGAGTACAATCATTTTTTGGGAGATTTATTCTAAAAGCTAAAATTAAATGAATGTCTGCTGACAAAAATGCTTAAAATACTCTTCTGAAATTAATACCACAAGAACATCCAACAACACCAGATATGGGTTATGGGGCATTGTTCTGAATCATGTGAAAAAGGCTATTTACAACAAGAAACAAGGAAACAAAAACAAGACAAGAAAACATGATTATTGTCCAGCTCATCAGTATCTTCGATTCATCTTTTTAAACTTCTCGTAATGGTAGTCATCTGTTGCTTTCTCATTATTCGGTCTCTTGCGGTGTGGTGGTGACACTGAGTGAGGAAAAGATTCAATCACTTTAGATGTCATACTGTACATGTTGCTTCTAATAAAACAATAATGCCTTTCACTACAGAAAAGATTCATGCTCTGAAAAATATAAAGCTGAAGTGCATATTTAAGTTAGCCTCCAAACATGCGGCTCGATCCTGAAGCGTATGGTTAGCAGCAGCAGATAGCACAGAGGTTATATTGCTGTGTGTTTTAAAATGGGTTTGGTTCCGGGGGTGGGCCTTACTCTCGGGTCCAGGTTTCTCAGTGTCTCCTACGCGCAGGGGTCTGGCTTTGGGTTCCTCTCGATGGCGCCTCTGAGGAGCATTATGATCCTCATGATAGACTGAGAACAAACAAACAAACACATAAAGATCCATCCAAGCTGATGACCATTATATTATAGCCTGATTGTAAAGGCCATTCACATGTGAAAAACCAGTAAAAGACCAGTTAATGCAATTAATTAATTAGTCTGCTGTGGTCCATCAAGATAATATTACTCAAAAGGCCATCATTTATATTTTTTTCCAATCTGCCCACATATTCTCATGCAAGGCGTAACACTCACATCGGTTGTGCTGGACATAATTCACAGCAATGTTTGTAGGAACAAATGATGTCCCATTGTCTTTCTTTTTATTCTTCTGTTCTTGAATAAGCTTTGCTTTGGCCTCTTCTGTAAAGATGATGTTCTTGATCTTTGCACTAATGAGGAAGGGAGAAGTAAAATGGGATTGAAGGTTAATTTTAAGAGAGGTCATAGTTGTGGGGGTTATGGTTTGCATTAGATGATACATCCAATGGGTATTGTGAGGCTACATTGCTACACAAGAGGTTAATGGTGGTTGGCTATGTTGATTGGAGGGCTCTGACCACAATGTACAGGGATAATGCCAATGAGCAATGGATATGTTGGCATCAATGCTGATTTAAGTAGTTCTGATTCTGGTATGGCACTAATGATGATAGTGTTTTAAGTATACTTACTCAATTCCCAAGTCCACCTCTGGGATGCCACTAAGCATTTGATTGGACAACATCTCCTCAGTCTTTTTAGCGGAGTTGACGCGGATGTTCTCTGGGAGCTCATACAGCAGGTCCTCTGGGTTCTTTACTTTGACCTTCTGCTCCTCATCCTCTACCAGTCCTTTCTTCTTCTTCAGCTCTGTCTCAATGTATTTCATCCTGAGGAAGAGAGAACCAGAACAAGGGAGCCAGGAGAGGACACAGCTTCCGTGAGAAAGGAGTCGGTCACAAATGTGTGGCGTGTGTGTGTATAAGTATATATACTCTTGGTCCCGTGAGGGAAATGTGGTCTTTGCATTTATCCCAATCTGTGAATTAGTGAAACACACTCAGCACACAGTGAGGTGAAGCACACACTAATCCAGGCGCAGTGAGCTGCCTGCAACAACAGCGGCGCTCGGGGAGCAGTGAGGGGGTTAGGTGCCTTGCTCAAGGGCACTTCAGCCGTGCCTACTGGTCGGGGGGTCGAACCGGCAACCCTCCGGTTACAAGTCCGAAGCGCTAACCACCATTTATGTGTGAATGTGGGAGAGAGAGAGAGAGATCATTGAATTGGGCAATTAACATACATGTCGGCATCTTCATCTCTTCTGTTCGTCTCTGCAGAAAATGACGTCCCAAGGTTAAGATCATCATTCTCATCTTCAGTCCTGCAATACAAGTTCAAATTAGCCAGTTTTACAAAGTCAAGCACTAGTTGTAGAGCCAACTGCAATTAATCAGAATAGACTTACATGTCCCTATTCCGATCTTTGACTTTCTTCATGTTAACTATGCCTCCTGTCTTCATTTTAAATGGGTCATCCTGAAACAAGGATCAAATCGGTCTAGCCAACATATACCCATGCAGAAACATGCACTGAAGCCATTCAATTATTTGAAAAAATAACTACATTTTAAATTAAAATTACTAAATACCGGTACACCTGTAGGCTAGGCTGCCTATTGCTTATACTTACTTCTATTTCGGCCTCCAGAGGAAGTTTCTCTCCAACAAGAAGAGCGGCAATGCTGTAAAAAGGGGGGGCTTTTCAAGACAATGCCACACACATCTTTATTTTTACAGTACACAACATCTGTACACAAGCCTAGCTTAGACCAGAGGGACAGGCACTTACCTGACACCAGTTTGCCTTTTCCGTAGACTCTGTATTTCTTTAACTTCGTCCAATTTAGATCTAGAACAGAAAACAGTGTTTCCCACTCAATTGAATTCTATTTGTGTGGTAGGTTTGCAGAATTAACTTGAATACAACAGTTTTTAGCAAATTAGCGCAGCGTGGTTATGATGCTAACCAGATTTAACCACAATTTAGTACAACCTGAGGGGTATTTCACAAAACCTAGATAAGGGATTAAGCTGGGATTTTTAGGTTATCTTGGATGAATTTAGCCTTGACTTGGTTTCACAAAAGAGATGGCACATAAGTTACCATGGGGATTTATTCTCTGCACCTAGCCTGGTCCCGACCAGGCTAACAGCCAAGCTAAGTTAATTCCAATGGTAATTATGTCGTCTTATTGGTTCAGCTAGCTGTCATTTACATCAGATCTCCGTGCTAATTTTTAAGGAGCTTTATTCCATTTATAAACTACTTGCTAAATGTATTTGCTCGCAAAACAAAACAGATTGTCTGCCTACTACCATATGGTTATTATTTTAATTGTGATATCCTTATAATTATTAACATAGGCCTAGGTCCTACTCATTGTTTGCTTATTTTATTGATAGACGTTTGATGAATAGCCTACTGTAGTTGATTGGAAGTGGAGGGGCAAGTTTTCGAAGGTATTTTCAACTATAATATTAAGGTATATCATATTATGTGCATATTTGCAGTGGCAAGCGCTTTCTTAATGACGTTGCGTGCCGAGACAAGGAAGCACTCACACGAGGGTGCATACGTAAATTTGCATTCAGTTGGTCTACCACGCCTACTCCTGCTGTTTTACAGAAATAGCCATGATTCCCCATTCCAAAAAGGACAACTTTACTTTATTGTTAGTCTATATCAAAAGCGGTTGTTCACTTTGTGTGCATGACGCTATTTTCCGCGTCTTTTTTATTCCAACCGTGGGCACTTTGGAGCAGAAACGAGAACGTGCACACATCCTGAATTACTTAACACCTGGCTTCACATAGTCGCTCCTACTCATCCTGGATTGGCATTAGTGAAACGAGTTGATGTAGGATGACCAGACAACGCTATGTCAAACCTCGCTTTATCACTTATCTTGGATGTCTTAATTCTGCCTTTGTGAAATACCCCTCTGGAAAATCCTTGTGTGGTGGTCAATGTTGATATTGTGGTGGGCCGCCACAAATAAGTCAATGTATGTATGGGAAACACTGGAAAATAGCCCATTAACATGTTCTATGTGTTGTAATGCACGTATTTTATTTATATATCACTATCAAACACAGTCACAACATGTTGTTTTCTTCCTATTTGACTTAGCTAATTTTAGGTAACAAAAATAAAGCTAGGCTAACGTTATTGTTTTTCTGACCTCACTTCGGTAGTTATCGCTTCATCTTCTTCTTCGTCTGATGAGTCAGCCCTCCTTCTTCTAAAATTTTTACCAGATGGCATGGTTTAGAGTCGAGTCTTCCCCTTATTAAACACAAATTTACTGATCGTTTCGTCTTGAATCCGACACAGCAGTTCTAGATTTGTCTGGCAACGCCACGAATTTTACGGAGGACAAATCTGACTGACGGACCTCACATACAAACTTCCTGCTCGTATCAGTGACGTCACTTCTGTGTTCGCAGGGATGATGCCACCGGGGAATGTAAAACCATTGATGCCACCGATGAAAACATAAGCCAGGTACACTTCTTCACGTGTCAAAATGAATAACATCATATGTCGATTGGCCCTTGTGTGATTTCACCACAACTTACCCGATGTGGATTACATTGTATTGCCTTCTCTACAGCCTATTTTTATTTGCACGCAAACGAGTAACGGGCTAGCCAGCCAGCCATGCAACCCAGATGACAGCTAACGTTGATACCTACGTCATAGGAATGCAACATAACACAATTTCTTAATTAGGTTAATTTAGAACCAGGCACGTGTGAACTTTTCAACAACCCCCGTTCACTTGCTTGTACCCTTGTACGGAAACTGAAGTGGGTGAGCACCTCAAAGCATAACAAGACTGACGCAAAACCATGCTGCAAAAGAGGCGGAGGGAGGGGGTTGTGGGCTGGGCATCATCTGTGGGGTTCTGTCAGCTAATAAGCTACGTTTGTATCCGAAATCAGACATTTGGCGTGAAATGAATAAACATAGCGCCTACGATCTGATCACCTTTAACAGGTTAGTGTTGCCACAGTTTTGATATTGCATGGTCGTTCGATGTCATATGCGAATTTAAATGTCTTGTTTGCTTTTCGGGTTGCAAAATAGGGCCTCATCTTGTTAAAGGAGCTGTTGTATGTCAGAGTAATGACAGAAGAAGCTGACAATTGTAGTGTTCTGTCGCTGGCTATTTGTTATTGTTTGTGTTGTTTGTTGTGTGGTTGTAGCAGTATAGGATTTGTCGTAGTTGGGCGGCTTATGTCACCCCGGTGACAAAGTGTTCATGTGGTTTAGATTGTTCTCTTTCAGAATTCATTATTATGGAATTCTGTGTAGCCTAATGCTATTAATGACGAGAACAACTTGTTGATTTGGAAATGAGAGTCCAACACTAAGCTAGCCCTGTGATTTCAAGTACTGTCGGTGCCAGGAATGAAACAGCACTTTCACTGAGCCTCCATTGAAGAAATTATATAGTAAGACAAGAGCCCAAGGCACGTCTCATTCGTGTTGGTGCTTGTACAGTTTGGCAAATAGTCTGTTTATGTTCCTTTTATGTCAATCAACTGCATATCACAGGTTTAAACTGTCTCCTGTGCATAAACTCACAGATGGTTAGGCCTGTTCCTGGGGATGTTGCCCATGATTCTTCGACTACAAACATAAAATCCCAGAATTAAATTGTTAATTTATAATGTCCTATATTAAATTATTTTGATTGTCTTCATGTTGGGTTTTAACAGATTAAAGTGAAAATAAATTATGGCTGATAACGGTGAAGTGTGTCCTCACCTGGACTGTATTGGTGAGGTCACAAAGGAAGAACTCCTACATAAATCAAAGGTAGGAGTATGTGTTATGGTCATCCTATTACTGACCCCGGAGGTGTCTAGTACAAATCAATGATTAAGTAGTATTTAAAGTGCATCTTTGTCTTTTTATAGGAAACTGTGTTCTATAGTTACTATAGAATAAACATTGATGTGTAACTCACATTTATGCCTACATATTCTTAGGGGACCTGTCAGTCATGTGGAGTGGGTGGTCCCAACCTCTGGGCATGTCTGCAGGTGAGGTTTATGTTCAAGGTGCTTTTTTTGCACATTATTGACACTGAAGGACATGGTGGTGTTCCTGACTGCATGACTCATGAAATATTACATAAATGTATTTTTCAATGGGAAGTTTAAATATAGTTGAAATGTATTTGTGCTGTCCTCCTACAGTGTGACTGCCCTTATGTTGGTTGTGGAGAGTCGTATTCCGACCACAGCACCATACATGCTCAGGTAACACACCTCTCTCCATCTTTCTCTCTCGCTTTCTCTCACTCTCTCCCTCACCAGAGGTGCAGGCTGATAAGCAGCACGTAAGGTGAGATTCTCAAAACCCTATTGCTTCTATCAGGATTATTATTATTTATTTATTTTTAAGACTTTTTTTAAGACTATTTATTAAGACTTTTCCTTTTTATGCGGTTCCCATGGGGAAAAACTCACATCAGTCTTCACAGGAACAGAGGCTTGGCCCAAGATGCATGTTGGGTACTGTATGGCGCTCCCTTATCAGGGCTCATCGTGGCTGCTACACACTCCAAATTTGGTAGGCGTGTGCAAGGATTACCAAATGTCTGGACAGCATACCACCTTTGGGAAGGTCTGGACTTAATAAGAGCCCAACTATGACCAACATTCCATAGACTTCATTTTGGTGTCTTTTTTCCAGAGGAACATGACACTGTATGACTGGGTCATAACCTCGTAAGTCACCTTGTACTATGGCCCCGTGATAAAACATTTCTAAAACCACTCTAAAATTACGTCATGAACCTGTGACTTTCAGTCGCACAGAAGAGAACTGAACAATTCAGGGATGTTTTATTGGATTGGCACTATGTTGGAACACAATACTTACCAAAAGGCTCACTTGAACTCAAAGCACTCTTTCATAACTTTCATAATTTCCTGACCGCGGCTACCAGTATAATGTTTCGGTCTGTTGCTCAAAGTCACATCTATGTCACCAAACTGAGCTTGATGTTGCACTTTAGACAAATGTCCAGGCAAAGTGCACAATGCGAAGTGGTTCAAGTCAACTTCTCTTTCCTCTATTCAAGCCCTATGGAGTGGCTTTACTTTCTAGGGGCATGTGGGGCTCCCCATGATGAACAATAAATACATTAGCCACTCCTATCAGGAAGTGAGTTATTTTGGATTTTATGCATTTTGACACGTTTCAGATGCTTTGACGCACTCCTCCTAGACCTAGACAGTTATCAGATTTATGTCAAATTTGGTATTCATGATGTCTCGTCACATAAACAGGAAATGTGTTATAAATTTGCCATGCATTGGTCGACATGACTCTAAGTTCACAGATTATTGGTTGTGATTATGATCATATCCCCAAAATGACTGTCTAGCATAGCACTACCATCTGACAACAGAAAGAGTAGCTTTTTCACCGGTCTTTACCATACGACTCCTAGGCGGTTCACATAAGATTCATTTCAGGTTTGGTGTACAATAAGTATTTGGTTTCCTGATTTTATGTTGTGAAGGCGGTTTTTGTATGTTGAAGAGTGTAGCCATGGGGAGATGAGGAATTTGGGTGCTTCTCAACAGATTTGGGTACCTCATAGAGACAGAGTACTCTGCGTCATACTTTAGAAACCATGCCCACCATGGGAGAAACATTTGTTGTCATAGTTTGAATTGTGTGATTTGTGATTGTGTTCATCACAAAAAATACTGTTGATTGCTATGATTCATGTCTGTACTGGACATGTAGTATTCTATCATAATCGTGTATAGCTGGAAACGTTCTAGAACGTTCCCTGTGACAACCAACCAACTAAGCCCCATTTTCTGCCCCATTTTTTGCACATCTGGTTAGACTGTATTTCATAGTCTTTGTACTTGTACTCTACACAATGACAATAAAGTTACATTTAATCTAATCTAATCTAAATATTTGTGCCCCCCACTCTCCAGTTCTAAATGGCTTGCTAAGGCCCTGTTTTTCATTGATCAAATACTTTCTATGATGTGGCATAAAAGACGTCCGTCTCAGCACTTAGATGCTTCTTTGTTCTTTAATGTGTTTTGCATAGCAATGCATAATGTAGCTATTCATTCATCCAACGGACGTGCCGGAGCAAGGAATAGAGTGGTCATTCTTTTAAAAAACACTGTACTGACATGTCAAGTCAACTGTATTTATATAGCACACTTTTATGCACAGAGTGCAACCCATAAAACACACATGACATCACACAGTAATGATAACAATATGATTGAACAATATAACAAACAACAAACATAACAATTAAAATAATTAAATTAAAACAAATAAAAACAAGCCAGTGCCAGCATAGCCGAACCTAGCACACACAGATACGAACAAACAAATAAACAAATAGGCCTAACAGTACAAAAATGAAAAATAAAAGTGATATAACATGTGTCCCAGTTATACTTCACTTCACAGTCTTCAGGATAAGAAACTACCCTACCCAAAAAGAGGCATACACTGGTCACATACACTACAAAATACAAAAGTCTAAATGTTCTTGATGATCTGGGAAGAATAAGAGATTAGAACGTTGATTTGGGGAAAATGTCTATCTATGGGAAAATCTCTCTTCTGTCTTCTGTCTGTTTTGTTATGCTTTTGTTGAGTCTATTTCAACACCAACCCTTTATCACCTCCACAACATCATAAGATTGTAATTGTCATAAATATTATAGCTTGGTCAATATAGCGTGAATTATTTAGGGTAATATTCATTGTCTTAATCCTACACGTACGTGTCACAACATCCCCCACAGTCGCAGCTCTGGCACCTGGAGTTTATCCAGGATGAGCCATCAGCATGCCAAGGTTTATCCACATGATCCTGACAGTGCGTCATGACCATCCCTTCTGCAGAAACGGAAACATTTTGGTTATAAAGATTTTTCAGCTTAACTCAAATGCATTTGTAGGCTGTAGGGGCCAACGGAGCTGGGCCACAAACAATCAGTATGAGAGCTATAGACTTCTGTACAGAAAGTCCATACAGTATGTTAACTATAGCCTATACTGTAAATACCCGTCATATTTTTTACATCTTTACATTTATTCATTTTGCAGAAACTTTTATCCAAACGACTAAAAAAAAATGAAGAATAACATATTAGCTTTTAAGCAGAGGAGATCTTATGTAGCAGATCAGATCAGATCAACTGTATTGTCCCGGAAGGGAAATTGGTCTTGGGCATCAAGTACCACTCACAGCTGCTTACAACACAGCAAGACATATAGGAGGACAGACTTAATAGATATACAGACCGACAGCATCATGTATACATAATTCAGTGACATTGGTGCTACAAGTCACCTTCGAGGCAAATATAAACAAATGAACAACAGTTCTACACGGTCCTGTGGCCCACGCTGACCAATGACACTTATATACAGTAACTCTGCACAGTCCCTGTCCACCGACCAGATGGCAATATTGCACATTCCCTCAGCAGGCCCAACTCCCATTCACCCAAAAACTAGTAAGGAAACTAAAACAGAATAGACACACAACTTTGTACAAAAATCTGAGTAATGACACACAGTTTTAATAGTTACAACATGTAAATAAATACAACAACAGGCAAGGGTTAGGGTTAAGGTTAGGGTTAGGTTCCTTGAAGTCGACGGTCGCAGCGCTGTCTTGAAGTCAAGTGGGGTGGGGGCTTAAAACACCATCAAGCTCAAATATGTATCAGTGGGCAATATTATTATTAATAATTACAGCATTATTGTTTAATAAAATATCATAAAACTTAAGGCAGACAAAAATAGGATCAACAAGCTGGAACAGACTGCATCAGCAAGCTTGGAGCAGCAAGCTTGGAGCCTGCTCTTTCAGTAGGCTAGTGACTGCAGGTCAGAATATGCATGTGCAAACAAAAGCAGAAGAGCAGGAAATGCATGCACAACAACGGAATTAAATGTCACCAAACACATACAAATACAGGTGTGGTATGATTGAATGAAGTATCAGTCAACACAAGTATCAAATACTATTGAAAATGCTGATTGAACATAATTATATTACAACATTTAAATTACACAATTTGAAATAAAAATGTAATAATAGCCATACCACGTTTGTAAACTGAACTATAATTTCTCATCAGATATAAACAACTGGTGGAGCTTTCACCCCTTATTGGGACCCAAAAGAATAGTGTTTTTGGCTCTCAAACCCCTCCACTCTCAGGGTTCTGAAGAAATACATTCCTGCACTCACTTCTCACTTGTTTGTTCCCTATCCCAGGCAAAGAAGCACCATCTGACAGTGAACCTCACCACATTCCGGATCTGGTGCTATGTGTGTGAGAGGGAGGTGTTCCTGGAGCAGCGGCCCATGGTGCCTGTCCCGGCCACCCACCAGTGCAAATCCCCAGAGCAGGTGGGCCAGCACGGGGAGGGCAGTGTCACCTCTGATTACCTGTAGTAGCTCTGTGCCAGAAAAAATACAATGTTTTGTTCCTTTTTTTTTTTTTTTTGTACTCTGCTTCAGGATCTCTTACGTCATTCAAGCAGTCATCCCTTGAAAGCTGTGCCCATAGCCGTCGCTGACGAAGATGAGTCCGAATCGGAGGAGGACGAGCTCAAACCAAGAGGTGAACGAGCACTCGGCTTATTTGTGAAGGGCAGTCTCGCCCTCCCACATGTGCTCAGATTGCCCTTCGCGATAGGAATGTGCTGTATTTCTGGGAAGAGGTCAGGGGGAAGAAAACAACAGAGGACTTCAACAGTGTGGTGTGTAATGCTAGATTGCACTGTTCCCTGACTGCCTCACTCCCGCAGGTCTCACAGGGATGAAGAACATTGGGAACTCGTGTTACATGAACGCTGCCCTGCAAGCCCTCTCCAACTGGTGAGGCCACTTCCTGTTCTCTTGAGTCCATCCTAGACATTTGACTTTACTGCATTTGGGGGAGTGATGCCAATACTGTTTCTCCACTATTGTGTGGGACCATAGTCCTGTTTGTTTGTACAATGCACAATGTATTCTGGGTCTCTCATTCTCTCTATATTTGTCCAGTTATTTTGCCTTCTTTACCTACACATTCACTTTATTTTTTTTCCCTTTCCAGCCCTCCTTTAACCCAGTTCTTCCTGGACTGCAGCGGATTGGTCCGAACCGATAAGAAGCCGGCTCTGTGTAAGAGCTACCAGAAGCTCATTTCAGAGCTTTGGCACAAGAAACGGTAACTCGTGCATTCCTATGAGACATCACTTCTCTATATCTTGTTATGTAATACAGTTCCTGCAATGCTACATTTAACACCCTCGTGTAACTTACAGAGGTCTTTAGATACAGTATGTGATTGCAAGTTATCACACACAGCAGATCCTCAGATACATGTAGCATATGAAAGTAATTATTTATGACCAATGTACATTCACTTACTTCAAGAGCTTAAGACAAGTATATCTTTTTTTAGACAAATGTTCTATTTGACAGAGTTCAGTCTCCCTGAACCTTACAGTATTGAGTAGGATATGGTGTTAATATTGTCTCAAGCTATTCAGGTTAACAGATGGTTAAGGTACCTCATGCTGGGTGCATTAGAATATTTGTATTCCTCTAGTTTTTGCAGCATTTGCACTTAGTCATCCAACATAAATCAACAATCTATTTTAAGATGCCTGCAGAATGATGCGACAAAATGCTTGCACTGTTAAACTTCCTTTTGTTCTTTCCTTCTTTCTTTCTTTCTTTCTTTCTTACTTTCTTTCTTTCTTACTTTCTTTTTTTCTCCCTTCTTCTCCAGGCCTAGTTATGTTGTCCCCACAAGTCTGTCTCATGGTATCAAGCTGGTAAATCCCATGTTTCGGGGCTACGCCCAGCAGGTGATGATCCACACACAGTTAATCTGTGGCGTAGGCTGTAATTGGATTAAATTGAAATGCCTGCCACGACGAGAGCACTGACAAACTGAGTAGATAAGGAAATGTGAGATACATACCAGGAACATGCATACATATCACAGACCTGTATGGTTCACAGTTTAGGTCAGTGATACATACACGTCTCAGTTCTCACTCTCTTATGCAGTCTCAAATTCTGTGGGTGGGGTAAATTCGGCCTGTAGGCTACGCCCACAAAGACACCACCCATGTACAGAAACAGACATGTCCATAAGACGCATTGACATGGATCTAACACACATGAAGTTGGATAAAAGCAATTTAGTGCAAAAATGATTGCATTTCTATCACAGCCTCACACACACACACATACTGATACTGCGTTTCGGCCGCTCTGCTCTGGTCAGGACACGCAAGAGTTCCTGCGCTGCCTGATGGACCAGCTGCACGAGGAGCTGAAGGAGCCCCTGAGGGAGAGCAGCGGCGGCATGGGCGACTCGGGCACCGAGGCGGGCGACGGCGGGGGCGGGGCGCGGGACGGCGACCGCAGCCCCTCGGAGGACGACTTCCTGTCCTGCGACTCGGGGTCCAGCAGCGGGGAGGGGGCCGAGGGCCGCGGGGCCGGCGAAGCCGAGCTGCTCATCCAGGACGAGTGCGGAGGGGTGCGAGTGTCCTCCGCGTCCACCACCAGCGGCGGCGGCGGCGGTCCCACCGGGAGGGGCATCTCGGAAAAGGAGCGGCTGAAGGAGCGGAGGGTGTCGGGGTCGCCGCTCCGCGGGGCGTCCCAGGAGATGGACGAGGACGCGGACGTGGACACGGCCGCTTCTCAGGAGGCCGCGGGGGAAAGGGAGCCTGAGGAGACGGCGGTGCCCTGCAGCACCCCAAACCAGGCACAAGCCAACAGCACTACAGGTTAGATATGCACAGGCATACATACGCATAATATCAGGGACTGCAGGAAACAATGGTGCAGCATGTAGATACTGGTACAGACACAGGCCTATGTCCTGTTCCACACACACACACACACACACACACACACACACACACACACACACACACACACACACACACACATATACACAGACAAGTTGTGAGTTCATATTCTGACCAGATCCCCTAGTTGCTCTGGGGAGATTGGCCCTTGTAATAATTGGCATGTAAGTCGCTTTGAATAAAAGATTCAGTTCAAAGTAAAATAAATATGTAAATATATAAGTAAACATACTCATGCGCTCACACATGCACAGACTCACAGCCTTACTCTCACACGTTCTCATATTGCAAATTACCCAGCCTCCTGCTTGTGTGTAAAGCTCTGAGATATCTGGTTTGGACGTGTCCAATCTCTCTCCTCAGAGCCTGATAACGAGGCGTCGATGCACCATCCTCCGTCGCGGCCCTGTAGTCCCGCCCCCATCGCCCAGGAGCTCCACCCCAAGCTCTCCAGCAGCCCACCCAGGTCCAGCCCCCTGAGGTCAGCCTACTCTCTCAAGAAAGGTAAGCCACAGCCAATCAGTCAGCCAGCCACTCAGTGCTTCAGTCTGATGGGCTTCAGGGTCCTTAATGCACTCAAGGCCTCCTATGAAGTAGTTCTCAACAGACGCTTTGGGTTGTACTATGTGCATGTTAAATGCGCTTTAAAAATAAAACTGACTTGACTTGACTTGAGAACTTCCTAGTAGGAATGCTCCTATATTACAGTATGAGGGCGAGCATTTCCTGTATGTTCATGTGCTTGATAATACCATGGTAGTATTTACAAGGTGGCATTTCTATCAAAGTAATAAGTCATCTAATGTTCCCCATGAAGTGGTATTGGTGCATGGTGTTAAAAACATTGTCCGTAGGAACCCAATAACGATGCCTCCTTAGTTCTCATTTACTCCTTTTACCTCAGAGAGCTTCAGCCTCATAGTCCAGTTTAGTGTGACTTCAAGGCCGTCCAGATAGCCAACGATTACTGTAACGATAATGATTGACTGTAAAAAGCGTAGTTATCGCTCTAGCGCATGAGAATGTCAACGCCCAAAACAATGACTACATGAAGACCGATATTGTTGGACGTCACTCTCAGAGCAGTGGACACACTTTATGGTATAGTTACAATATTGTTACAGTTGATGTTGTAGTTATCATTGAAAATGTGGACGGTCCTCTCTCCCTGATGGTTTACACATCTATCCTCTAATGGCAGATTTATGCTATTACAACCCCATCTCCAAAATAGTGGAATGCTGTGTAAAATGTAAATAACAACAAAACTGTACAATGAACTGTGCATTGATAGCAAGTTGGATGGTCCTTCTCCTCTTTAGCCCGGGAGATGTGGAGTCCTTTATTTTATTAACCACAAGACAGTTTCCACTTTGCCCTGGTCCATCTTTCATGAGCTTGGGCCCAGAGAACATGGCAGATGTCTGGATCGTGTCTAAATATGTTTTTTTCTTTTGTCCGTAGCTTTAACCAGCATTTGTGGATGGAGCATCAAATTATGTTTATGGACAATGTTATCAGATGGCTTTCCTAAGGTTTTCCTAATGATTTTCATTACAGAAACAGGTCTGTTTTTAATGTAGTGTCAACTGAGGCCCCTAAGATCACGGCAATCCAGTATTGATTTTTAGCCCTGTGCCTTGCGTGCAAAGATTTCTCTGAGTTCTCTAAATATTTGAATGATATTATGTATTATTGTTGATGAAATCCCCAAATTATTTGCAATTTTACAGTACAAAGCATTATCCTTATAGTGTTCCATTATTTTCTCACACAGTTTTTCACAGAGTGGTGAATGCATTTGCATCTTTGCTTCTGAGAGACTAAAGTTCTCTGGGATGCTCTTTTTATACCCAGTCGTGGTTACCCTCACTAGTTGTGCCATGTTCCTTCTTGTGTTTACTTTATATTGCACAACTTTTCCAGCCTTTTGTTTACCCTGTCCCAACATTTTTGAGATGTGTTGCTGACATCAAATTCCAAATGAGTGTATGTTTCTCATACAATAGTACAATTTGTCAGTTTCATTTGATTTGTTGTCTGTTTCATTTGATATGTTGTCTATGTTCTTTATGCAGTTAAATATGGGTTTACGTGATCTGCAGATGATCACATTCTGTTTTTATTTATATTTTACACACTGTCCCAACTTTTTGTAAGTGCATTTGTTTCATGGACACTTTCATTCCAAGAAGCCTCAGTACAGCTGATACATTTTTCATCAAATAACATCATATGCTTAGGTGCATTTTTACTTTCCCAGAGAAAGATTTCCTTAGTTTTCTAAAAATATTTAGGTAGTGAGATTTGGATCACCTCTTACCATGATTTGTAAGCAGCCTTTCCTCTGCAGCTCAGGCTATCATGGGCCCCAGAAAGAAGAAGCAGTCTCGGTACCGCAGCGTGATCTCGGATATCTTTGACGGTTCAATCTTGAGTCTAGTTCAGTGTCTGACATGCGACAGGGTGAGTTGGCCATTGTACTTTGCCTTTTAGCCACCAGAGGGCAGCATGGTCATATGATCTTTCAGTTAAAACTTATTTTCTTGAACACTGCAAAGCTTCCATATGGTGTGTAGAATGATTTCAGTCTGAATCACATGTATGCTTTGTGTAGTGACACATTTCTCTGAATTTTGTCTCGATTTAGTCCCTTATTTTTTTGTAAACATGATAACTCCATAACAACTCCAGACTATAGGGACAAGTGTTTTTGTTTAAACTAAGGGTAGTCCAAATAAATAATGACTAGCTTTGGGCTTAATTTCTGTTGTGCAGTAGTGATACTGATGATGTTAGCAAGCAGGGCAGTTAGGACTAGCAATGTTTTACTGGAAGTGTTTACTAATGTTACTCTTTTTCCCCTAGGTTTCCACCACTGTGGAGACATTTCAGGACTTGTCCTTGCCGATTCCAGGGAAAGAGGACCTAGCCAAGCTGCACTCTTCCATCCACCAGAATGCCCCAGCCAAGACAGGCGTATGCGCAGACACCTACGGCACTCAGGGCTGGATCGCCTACATTATGGACTCCATACGCAAGTCAGAGGGCTAATATACACACATACACATGTGTGCATACACACACACACACACACACACAAACACAAACGCATGTGTTTACAAACAAAAAAATAAACACATACAGGACACATACTATGCATACATATGCACACAAGCACATACACCGGACATGTCTACACACTTATACACACATGTATTTGCTAGTTTCTCCATCATGCACATCCCCATTGATACTCTCTCTCTCTCTCTCTCTTTTTCTCTCTTCCAATCTCATATGTTTGTCTGTGGTCTGTGGCAGGTTTGTGGTCTCCTGCATCCCCAGCTGGTTTTGGGGGCCTATGGTGACCCTAGAGGACTGCCTTGCTGCCTTCTTCGCTGCAGACGAACTGAAAGGTGTGAGGAGGACCAACACTGACTAGACTGATAGACATAAACACATACCAGTGGCTAGGAAGAGTAACACACAGGATGAGAGAGAGAGATTAGACAGGGATGGGACTCCCAGCGTGGGAAACAACCAAATGCAGAGAGTCGAGAAACAATTACTGAGATTGGGAAATAATGTGAAGAGGTGGTTGAATGAGAGAATGAATGAGCATACTTTAATACTACTCGGCATACTTTAATCCTACTCAGAATACTTTAATACTACTCGGCATACTTTAATGCTACTCAGCATACTTTAATGCTGCTCAGCATACTTTAATGCTACTCAGCATACTTTAATGCTACTCAGCATACTTTAATACTACTCAGCGAGTGTAATCATTTACCTGTTCTTCTCTGCAGGTGACAACATGTACAGCTGTGAAAGATGTAAAAAGTAAGCACCCAGCCTTTTTTATGTCGGCTTTTGTGCTGATGGCAAGACTGTGCTGACTGTGTAGCAGTAGACATCAGGTTGACTGGAGCTCAGGTGAGAGTTCACCTGCTCTGTCTGATTAATGAGTGATCACCTGTTTCCACATCTGCAGGTTGAGGAATGGAATCAAATACTGCAAAGTACTAAGACTACCTGAGGTGAGTGTGCATTCATCGTCATTATACAGTTTTGTGCAGTTTATTTTTTATTAAAATGAAATTAACTTCTGTCTTGTGTGTGTGTGTGTGTGTTGCACTTGGCACTCAGATTCTCTGCATTCACCTGAAGCGCTTTAGACACGAGGTCATGTACTCCTTCAAGATTAACAGCCATGTGTCGTTTCCATTGGAGGGCCTCGACCTTCGACCTTTCCTGGCCAAAGATAGTCCCTCTCAGATTACAACCTATGACCTCCTGTCTGTCATCTGTCACCACGGCACCGCAGGCAGTGAGTGAGATGTATTTGGATGTCAGATTGTGGTTTGTGTCAGCTGATGCAATAAAAAACCTCAAGGGTATTTGAGATGCTTTGAGACTGACATCTGTAGATGTGTCTCATCAAATCTGGCCATAGTTCCTATTATGTAACATTTATATTCTTCTGTCACTCTACCCATTCTTTCTCCTTCATGACATCTACCCCTTTGCTTCCTTCCTTTCGGTTTTCTTCTCCTCTGTCTCTCCTCCATCTGTCTCACGCTCTCAGGTGGTCACTACATAGCCTACTGTCAGAATGTGATTAATGGTCAGTGGTATGAGTTTGATGACCAGTACGTTACTGAGGTGCATGAAACAGTGGTGCAGAACGCAGAGGCCTACGTCCTGTTCTACAGGTGAGATTTCAGAGGCAAGCAATCACACACTGATACACACATGTGCACACACAGACACACTCTAACTGTCCTGAGAACCTTAGTTACCAGCCTTTACACGTAGCCCAAACTGCCAAATACGAGCACAGGATAATGACATAAAGTAGCCAAGACCGCACATTTGCAGCACAAGAGGCTGATATTTCACCAGCTTTGTTAAATAGGCTACCTCCAGACATGGATCAGAACAACAGCCTACTTCCTGGATGAACATATTCCTATTGCTCTCATCAATGATAGTTGTATTAGGTCTGGTGGCATTTGTATCATAAAACACAGACATCTGTGCATGGCACAATGAAAACATTTGAGGTTTAACAAAGCAATTAGTATGGTGGCTGGATGTTAGATTTTTATATTTTATATAATGTCCAATTAATAGAAATTGCAGCCATTCAGTATATGTGACATGGATTCTGTTATCTGATCTTGCCCATGGTGAATAATGGCGAGTGGGAGGGAGAATACATAATGGTTATGAGTTATGACTACGCTATCTAAATCACACCGTCTAATTTGTATTTTAGTATATTTAGCATATTCTTTATCTTCTACTGTCCTTACTGCTTAGTTGTGTTTTTATATTATATACTTTAATTACTCTTTCTGCTGTTAAAGAATGTGTTTGTGTTGTATGTATGCTGCTGCTGAGACCTTGAATTTCCCCTGGGGATCAATAAAGTATCTATCTATCTATCTATCTATCTATCTAAATCACTGTGTAAAGTCACGCTATATTTTAATGTCTACCCAAATATTGTGAAGATTGTAGTGACCTTCCTAGCATCCTCCTGCTACAGCCTTGATCTTTTGCTTCAAGGAAAGGGATGCAAGAGTATGTAGAGTCAGTAGTTCACTTTCGCTCTCGTGATTTGTGTGGTTGGCAGTGCCCCTCGATGCTGCCCACTGTGTTCCGGTCTCCAGCAGAGGCACCAAGCGTCCGCTCCTCTGCTTCCTCTGAGCTGCCATGCGCACGCTCACTGTTGAATATTGGGTCAAAGCCCACACACTCACCAGTCTGACCATCTGTCGTCCTCTACCTCACTCCCCACATCTGTCATGGACTCTCTCTCTCTCTTTCTCTTTCTCTCTCTCTCTCTCTCTCTCTCTCTCTCTGTCTGCTCTCATTTCCTCTCGTCTCCCTCCTTTTCCTTTTTTTCCCGTTTTTTTCCTCTTCCTGTCTGTCCATGTATCACGTCTTCTCTCTCTGTCTCACTGAATTGTGATCCCTCTGCCATTGCTGCTCTTAACAAATTGATGGAAGGATCCATCAGCTCCTGCTGTTATGTTACTCTGTGTGTTCTGTTTGTCATTTGATGTGTTTGTTTGTTCTTCTTGTGGAGCTGGGACTGTAGTAGGGAATTGTTGTTCTATGTGGTGCTGTGCCTAGCTTCTGTTTCTGCACTGGGAACATGTGCTGATGTGTGAAAATGAATATCCCTTTAGGACAATAAAGTCCATGTATGTATGTATGTATGTATGTATGTATGTATGTATCTGTGTGTGTGTATGTGTATGTGTGTGTGTGTGTGTGTGTGTGTGTGTGTGTGTTTTAGGAAGAGCAGTGAAGAGTCGGTGCGGGAGCGTCAGAAGGTGGTGGCCCTGGCCAACCTGAAGGAGCCCAGCCTGCTGCAGTTCTACATCTCCAGGGAGTGGCTCAACAAGTTCAACACCTTCACCGAGCCCGGCCCCATCAGCAACCACACATTCCTGTGTCAGCACGGAGGTCAGGAAAAACACACACACACACACACACACACACACACACACACACACACACACACACACACACACACACACACACATACACACACACACACACACACACACACACACACACACACACACACACACACACACACACACACACACACACACACACACACATACACACACACACACATACACACACACACACATACAGAGACCTACAAGCAAAGAGGCAAACAGATACCCTCCACACATATAAAGCATGTACCACAGAAGCATACACATATATGCTGTATGCTCTCATGCACTAATAGTTTATTTTTTCGACCCATTTTGTTAACAGCACTCTGAGCTGATGCTATACGTAAAAATGTAAACATTGCATGGATCTTTGACCCAACCCTAATTAACACACATAAACACAGAAGATTTTGGTGATTCAGGCTTTATCCTTCCTTTATATCTTCCCATACTTGTAATGTTATTGCTAACGGAGCTTGTCCTATTGTTCAGGAATTCCCCCCACAAAGTACCACTACATCGATGACCTTGTGGTGATTCTTCCCCAGAATGTCTGGGAGTACCTCTACAACAGGTAACACGCTGGTGTGATTGGGATTGGGAAAGAGCTGAATTGGTGGTGTTATTTGACAGTGTTTGTGAATATAATCTGACTGCGAGGACATGCTCTCTTCTCCACATACCCACCTAATCAGTAGCCGTTTCTGTTTCGTTTTTTCTCTCTGTCTCTCAGTTTTGGTGGCGGGCCTGCCGTGAACCACCTCTACCTGTGTGCTGTCTGTCAAGTCGAGATTGAGGCTCTTGCCAAACGCAGGAAGATGGAGATTGACACTTTTATCAAGGTAGACATGCATCCATATGTGGGTGTGTGCAGGGGAATCCCACAGGCTTTTTCCCACTGTGGACGTATCTGCGCATGCAGATGACGTGATTGTTTTTATTTATTTATTTAAGGAAGGAATGTAAGAGGTGTCATTTCCTTAAAGGAGAATTCCGGTGTGATATTGACCTAAAGTGTGTTGAAACATGATACCGAGTGTGAACGTATGTCTCATACCTCATCTCGGCTTGTCCCCTGCACTCAGAAATCTGGCTCTAGTTAGCCAATGCTACCAACAGTTTTTCGATGGGGGTGCCTCGGGCATCGGCCTAGCCATGCAAATAAATCACTGTTTTACACCATTTACGAGGCTCAAAGTAGCTCCATACTTCATTGGTAGACTTCCGAGGGCCTTGACATTTAAAACGAGACATTGAGAACTTTAAAAAGCACTGGTAGTTTACTTACAAGACAATTTATACAGACAGTATCTTCACCGAGTTTAGCGTTTGCAGCCATCTTGAATTTAGTCACGATAAGTCGAGCGATGAGTATGAATGAACAGGTATGATAAGGGATCAGATTCCAAAAGTAATTCCGTGGTAGTTCACACTTGGTATCATGTTTCAACACACTTTAGGTCAAAATCACACCGGAATTCTCCTTTAATTTCAGTAATTGTGGAGGCCTTGTCTATTGTCATTTTAATGCTGCATATATTTTATGAATGTAATCATGAAAGTGGTGAAGTGGTTTAATAGCAATGTGAAACCTCTTTCTCTTTCTGTCTCTGTCCATCTGTTCATCCACAGCTAAATAAGGAGTTTCAGGCCGAGGAAGCACCAACAGTGATTTTATGCATCAGCATGCAGTGGTTCAGAGAGTGGGAGAGCTTTGTCAAGGGGAAAGATAACGGTACATGCATCCTCGAGCAGACACATGACGCAAGCACTCACTTGGAACTGACTATCTACTTTAGCGTCCCAACAAATCATCCAAATTGCAAAACTTAACCATAAATCTGTGAACTGGTAGAAGTCATAACTCAGATAAGTCATACACCTTCCCCTTTTGTTAATCATCGCCCCCCACCCAGGGCTAAGTGCTAGTCAGCCAGACAAACCGTGTACTACGTGGTTAGGGTTAGGGTTAGGACAGTGGTTCAGTCAAATCCCCTAGCCGAGCTAGAACTGTTGCTCGACTTAACTGTGCATGTAAACGTCCTGAGTGTTAGAACAGGCCTGCCATCATCTGCCCTGCTCACTAACTGTGCTGTATCTCTCCCCAGAGCCCCCAGGCCCCATTGACAACAGCAAGATTGCTGTGATGAAGGGGGGCCACATACAGCTCAAACAAGGTTGGATTCTGTGTGTGTGTGTGTGTGTGTGTGTGTGATTAAGCTTGTGTGTTTTTGTGAGGGTTACTCTGGTCAGTACTGCTTTGTTTTTGTAAACGGCGTGGTGTTGAACCGCACAGCGCATCATTGCATTCACCTGGACTTGAACCCGCACGTACGCAACACTTTGGATCGGAAATCGAGCTCGCTAACAATCGAGCTAAAAGCCCCGGCTGCTAGCATGACGTCGGGAGGGAGGTTGACATACTGCACAGCTACGAACCAACTGGCTACCATTACATTTGCATATGTATATACATATGCATACTGTTATGTGTTGAGTTTAAGAGTAGATCATTATCAAGAACAGTGACTCATTTACCTCTTTCCCCTTGGAGTGTTTTGTCTAACTGACTTTTGTGTATTCAGTGGTGTTTGTGTGTTTTGCATAGTACATCATAACAATATTTTCCTGTTACCGTGAAGGTGCTGTTGAACTATCTTTGTGTGTGTAGGAGAGAGTATGATGAGTTTATGCATACGTGTATGTTCCATACGGGTTTGCGTTTCCATGTATTTGTTTAGATAGATAGATAGATAGATAGATAGATAGATAGATACTTTATTGATCTCTAAGGGGATTGTTTGTTTTTTGCTATGTCTTTTTTGAATAGCACATTAAGTAAACATGAAGATACTACCACCCCTCTCTCTGTGTGTGTGTGTGTGTGTGTGTGTGTGTGTGTGTGTGTGTGTGTGTGTGTGTGTGTGTGTGTGTGTGTGTGTGTGTGTGTGTGTGCGCGCGCGCGTGCGTGCGTGTTGTAGGAGCAGACTATGGTCAGATCTCTGAGGAGACGTGGCAGTACCTGCTCAGCATCTATAGTGGAGGCCCCGAGATTGCCGTCAGACAGGCCGTCATTTCCCAGGAGCCAGACGGCCACGGAGAGCGCAAGATAGAGGCAGAGACTAGAGCACTCTGAAAGAGTGAGTACCAGTAAACACACACACACACACACTCACACACAGACACACTCACACAAACACACAAACACTTTAATGGTTTTATTTGATCCTTAACAGAAGGGAAGTATTTATAGATACAAACATTGATGGAAGTAGGTTACACGCTTGGACAAGAATGCTTTGTGCCATTTGGCCTTTCTGCATTAGTGATAATGGGTTAATATAACCTTTGTCTCCAAATGGATACAATACCTATTATTGCAGAAATGGAGCAGTACTTGGCTATTCTTTTGCATCTGGCTTACTTAGTCCACACAGTTGCAGTCCACGTAAAGCAAGTTTGTGCACATGTCTAAGACTTCCAAATACAATAACGATTAGTTTGCTTTGAAATCCCAGGTTTGTGATACTGTCATCAAGTGGCTGATATTTTATCAGCTTGGAGTTGAAACAAGTGTCCATATACAAGTCAAACACACACACAAACACACAGCTCACCGACACAAACATTTATACACACTTATACATTTAAGAAACACAGCAGACAAGGACACACACAAACACACATTCTGTTATTTCACCCAAATCAGTTGGATCAATGTATCAACATGTTTACTGCAGAATAGCTTGCAGCCGCAAAATAGATGTCATCTCAGTTCCTCAAAAACTCAACAGGGCCACGTCCGGTCCTGTCTAGTATTGATATTCACTGGTAGCCATCCCCTGCAGATCTATCTGCTGATTCAATCTCCTCTCCTTCCTGTTGGCATCACTCACAGGCCTACAAATGATAGGGATTGCAGAAGAAGGTCTGTTGGACTGCCTGTGAATCTCCAACTGGTTGTGTAGTTAAAGAGTAGTTATTAGAGTTCTTTTCCGGATGATATAAGATTGTAATGAATAATTTATGAGAATGTTTAGGTGGGAAATACATGGATTATGTAGTTATTTCATATTTCTTAGTAAAATGTATAGAAACAGGACAGGGATTTAATTTGAGGGGTAATAAGATGGTTTTAGCAATGTTGTCAGTAGCGAGCAGATAGTTGTATTAGCCACACTCATTTTATGCACACAACACAAACGTTTGGAAGTGAACAGCTACAAAATGAGGTCATCCACTAACCCAGTGGTCATGGAATTGGTCCACCGAAGTTTCAAAAACACAAGGTCTAAGGCAGGTCTGGGATCAGTGAAATCATTGGAGACATCTTTATTATATAGATCCCAGGCCAGTCTGCACTAGACGATGAGTAAGCATTTTCAGAACAAAAGGGTTCATTGCCAACACATGTATCATACAGCGTCGAGTTACTACAAAATGGAAACTGTGTGTGGATATCTCAACTGTGGTTTGTGAATGCATACATTCGTGCTAATGACTTCCCATGAAGGGTCAAGAAAACCAGGGAACATCTGGAGGAGCAATTACACACACACTCTCTCTCTCACACACAGACACAAACACACTTTGAGATGACTCAACAGCTGCTAATGATCAGAGGCCGTTTCCCAGAAGTCTTTACCTCATGATTCAAGCGTGTCCCACCAACCCCCCCATCTCAGGTTGTTTTTGTTTAAGGCCGCTGACGTCAAATTTCTGATCCCCCATGATTATTCCTTTAGCTCCCCCTACGCTGGTATAAACCTTCTGCTGGTAAAACAAGATCCTGGATCCAGTTGTCCTTTTCAACACTCCTGCTGAGAATACCAAGCAAAATTCCCTCAGCATTCAACGCTCCCTACCATTTCAGTCAGCAGAATAGATGTGTGTGTGAGTGTGTGTGTTTGTGTCTGAGTGTGTGTCTGTGAGTGTGTCTGAGTGTGTTTGTGTGTCTAATTGCTGTAATTAAGCCTGTTATTATTTCTTCTGTATTTACTCCATTATAATTCCATTAATGTAATAACATTGTTGTTCGTGATTGATTTTTTCCCCAGGCAGGTGGAGGCATGTTACCCCCCCCCCCCGCCCCGCCCCGCCCTGCCACCACCACCACCCCTCCTCTCCCTCACTGAAGCCTTCACTCCATAGCATCGCTGGAGCACCCATCCCCCAGGGGGTTTCTCACCTGCACGAGAGGAGAGGAGCCGCAGCTCGCTAAATTACTCCTAGATTAGGCGACGGTATGTTGTTTCATAGGTGATGAATACATGTTAAGGTAGCGAGGAGCATCTGAAACCGCACTCTGGGAGGAAGAGCGGAGAGGGAGAGGAGAGACTTTTCACGCAGAGGCCAGCATGTTGAAAGTGAGCCGAAAAGAGGATTTCTACCAAGACACTTAAATGTATATACATACAACATGTGGGCAACTTACAGAGCACGCGCGCGCACACACACACACACACACAGACACACACACACACACACACAGTTTCATCTGCGTTTGAGGAGTCTACTGTGAGGCTCTCAGAGGGTGGATGATGTAAGCTATAAAGCTGCTGCCTGATGACTGCTGCGCTGAACATTAACCCCCCCCCCCCCAATGCGTTAAGCATGTCTGCACAAGGGCACAATGGCCTTCAGTTATGAGTGCTTAAGGGTGCTGTACAGTGGGAGGCAAGTAGAGCTACTGTCCTGAGGGGTGTGTCAGAGTACGGGTAAAAATGGAGAAAGGGTTCTGTAGGAAATGGTGGGCTTTTTATTCTAGCATAATTAGGGCCGTTTTCAAAATGGCAAATTATACATTTATTGTGTTGTAAAATGCCGAGATGATTCAAAATCTGGCCTTTCACAGTTGTGCAAGACCCCTTGTCCCATATTGTGGAAGTCTGATTGCGCCACAGGGCCAGTCAAGTGTCAGTTGTTCAGTTCCTCTTGCCCTTTGCTACCAGCTCCGGTTTTGTGGTTAGTGATGGAACGTTCAGGGCTCTCCCTGCATTCTTTGTGTCTTGCTGTCATTTTAATTGAATTTTTACAGAACACTGGAACCTAATGGACACATCATCCTCAGCCATGGGGTTCCATGGGCAGGTTGAGGCTAGTCAATGGCTGACTCAGTGTACGTTTTGATTAGTTTAACTGTTTCTCCGCCAACAATGAACACACCTCAACAAACCAGCGAGACTCAACCAAAATAGAAATTCAAAGCCTCGTTCCTGCCATTTCTGATCTGATGTTGAAGACCGTAGTCAGTTGCTGGCCACTATTTGGTTGAGTTCACCAAAGAAAAAGTTCAACATCTGGTATTGATTTCCAAAACTTGCCTGGAGAATATCTGGTGTTTTCTTTTCTGTTTTTTTTTTTTTTTCTTCTTTTGTTTCAATCACATACTGGGCACGTGCAATGTTGGTCAATATCTAGTATGTATAACTGAAAAGAGTGTGGCACTAAATTCTACTGTTATTAAAGAGCTTAATTAGATTGATCTTTGTTAAACTTATTGAGTGTATCTCTCTATCCATGAACATTGATGACATATGACATAGCCATTACATTTCAAATTAATGTCAAGACTTGACCTAGTGAACTAATAGATATTGTATAACAGTGTCTTTGGTTGAAGTCCCAGGTGATCACAGTTTTAATGCTGGCATATTTGCGTCAAGGTTGACTAAGCTTCTTTTTGAGTGTCTGTTTATTGTCTGTTTAACTGTATTGAAATTGAGAGTGAATAAAGCCTGTTCTTTCATCTCTCTCTCCCTGTCTCTCTCTCTCTGCCTCTCTCTTTCTCTCTCTCTCTCTCCCTGGGTGGTTCATCTTTGCTTTTTTAGCACACTCAGAGTTGTGTTCTGTCTTTTTTGACCCTTTAAAGAGAGTTCCATTATCAGCATCATAGTTGGCCCCACAAGGCTTCCGTTTTAACATTCCATATGTTATCTTAATGCAGAGGAAGTAGATTGGGAACCAAATAGAATGTTCAAGCATTGTTTTTGTTTTTATTATTGAAAGGGTCTATAACTTGTTTGCTTTGGACCAGGGATGAGCCATACCCCAAGCTTTACTCTGACTCCAGACTTAGCCATACGTGTAGGAAAATGGGGAATGTCACAGTTGAAATCATATGAACTGGGTCCGCGCCTTCGCCCCTTGTTTTAATGCTGTTGGAGGGACCCTCCGTACAACATTCCCTTTTGTTTATGATTCTGCATTGCTGAGTGCTCGACGCTGCCCAGATGGTGATCTCATTTCTCCAAAAACAACTGCCAGGTCTTCCAAAATGGAGAAATCGTACAGACTTTCACAGAGTAGAAGGGACAATCCAATAATGAACTAAATCATTCTCTAAGGGGCAATAAATAGAGATTGTCACCATCTGCCTATTCATGTATCTGGAATTACTTAGTGTCTGAGACTGATTATGTCTGAGCTCATAATGGCAGTCCTGAAATCAATGCATCATTTTAAAGACCAGCGGCTACACATTGATTAAACTCAGCAAGGCCACTGACCTGCATTGCATGCTGGGAACTCCAGCTGCAATCATCCATCTCGTGCTACCCCACCCCCATCACTCTTCTGCTACACACACCACCCCTGTCCCCAGCAGCATCCTTGGAGGATCACGAAAGGGTGTGTGTGTGCACGACTGCGTGTGTGTGAGTGTGTGTTCACTCACACAGTGTGTCTGCTGTGTGTGTGTGTGTGTAAGCAGAACAAGAAGGGGGGCGGGGTATCAGGGTGGTGGTGATGTCATTTTGAGTCCCCTCTCCTCCAGTAGCAGGGTATGCAGAGAGAGGAGGAGGAGAAGAGAGCCGGTACAGAGACAAGGATGGAGGGAGGCATCGAGGAGGTCGCAGAGAAAGACGTGTTCTCAAAAGGTAGGACCCGTCCTGATTCTGCAGAGCAGGTGTTAAATATTCCTCGGGCACTTTTTTTCCCTTCTCTTTTTAAATAAAAAAAAATACTGTCTGTTTGTCGGAGGCATCTGTCTCCCACTGAGTGATCCAGCTGGCTCTCTGCACCCAGTCAAAACATTAGCATGGATGGTGCTAGCAGGCTGCTGCGTGCTCTGGTCCAGACCTGCCGCTCCATGCTCTGCATGAACCCATTTCGTCCCCTGAAGGGATTCAGAATATTTTTTAATTTACCAAAGAGTGGGTGCAAATTGAGATCAAGGATGAAGATGAAAGCTTGTCACCTATCAGAATGTAAAGTATTAGAAGAAAAATCTACACCAGATGCAGGTATGCCTGAATCCCTCTGTTCAATGAAGTCACAGATTACATGGACGGTTAAAAATTGAGTTTTTTTTTCTGGGGGCTGACATGAAACTGAACAAAGACCCTTTCATCTCAACCCAAAAACAGGATATTGCACAAATAGCCTAACCCTAAACTCAAATGTTTTAACATGTCATGGTTGAAGCAGAGAGGGTTGAAACAGATTTTTGGTTGAGGTGGAGCGGAAATCTCCACAGAATGACCTGTTTGTGGCAGGCTATTACTGGAAGCTATTTTGGCTGGGTGGGGCGCGCACCCCCATCCCCACACCCTTAAAATGCAAATGATGCACACGAAAAGAGCGCCTGGGACAATACCGTGGCGTGTAGGAAACGAGAGTGTCGTGTGTGTGTGGGGGCAAGGTGAGTCCCTCTATTGTGTCTACAGGGGTGGGTGGGTGTCTCCAACCCATCCATAGCCTGACAGACTCATGCTATTCGGCCTCACTACAATGAATCTTTCATGGGTGTCATTAGTGCCGGCTCGCTGGCTCTGACATTTCCTCACAGAAAAAAGGCCGCCGAAGTGCATTGGTGCAGAAGGGATAGATGTTCCAACAAGAGATTACACATGCAGGAGCTGTGTTTGGGCAGCCCAGTGGGTTTGGTCCTGTGGTAGTGGTGACCTCTTTGAAAAAGGTTTTGGAAATGTGATGTAATGAGATTAAAGTGAGATAATATATGATTGCATGATGCACATTCTTATGGACATGCACAAAAAATGGACATTTTCCACATGCTGTAAATTCTGGAGCTAGTGCAAATATATAATGTGAAATCTGCTGGAAATGTGTTCACCCAAAACTCAACGTTCACCCAAACTCAAGGCAAACAGAAACCTGTTTGCAAACGTCCACCTATGTTTGCGAATGTGAACGCACCTCTGCTGTCACTCACGCAAGTCCTGTATGAGTGTCCTATTGACCAAAATGTGTGATGTCAAACCAGACACAGCTTTTGCTACTACTACTGATAATCTGTATGAAGCCTCATCTCTCTCTCTCTCTCTCTCTTCTTTCAATTTCCCAGACAGGAACAGGACCTCAGAAAAAACTCTGGATGTCTTCTAAGAGGCTCTCCCTCCACGGTCATTCTTGCTGGACGCTCCATTGACACTGCAGGACTGTTCCTGGGCACCCAACACACAGGAGAGGGGGACACGGCACTCTGAGGGCACCTACAGTCCAGCTACGGGCTGGATGACTCACTCTCATCACCCAGTCCCCACCCAACTACTACTGCAACAGTGAGAGCTTGGATGTGGTGGACGCCGATTTTCTGCACATGGGACAGAGCTGTTTTCCTTACCTGTCGTGGATGGTGCGTGTGTGGCAGTGGATGTGGATGTGTGTGAACATTTAAACACTCATAGCATTACCAGAGAGAGTAAAAGAGGGAGGTTACAGAGAGAGAGAGAGAGAGAGAGAGAGGGGAGCAGAGAGAGAAGAGAGGGCGTGAGAGATATTTGATCCACAGAAGACTGGAGAAGATGTGGTGGAGGAGGGGATGTTTTCGTGGCAGCACCGCTGGTGGGGATAAGCTCTTGTAAATATTTACCTCGCGCGCTCCGGGAGCGGTGCCACTGAACCCGTGAACTCTGAACTCCCGCCAACCTTCTCCCCCTGGGCAGCCTCAGGCGCTGCACCCAAGCGAGGCGGCTACCTGTTGCGTTGGAGACGCACACAAAGCAAGTCTGCCTGGCTAGCCGCCTACCTTCCTGAGTGACTGATGCCTCTGATGCCCCTTTCATCGTCCCACTCGCTCACTCTCACTCCTCTTCACTGCCTCCCCATTCAGTCACCCGTCTGTGTGTGAAACCCCAGGGCAAAAAGCCATGATGTCAGGAGAGGTCTAGTCCCCACTGGTCAGACAGAAGACAAGTCATACTATCACCTTACACCAGTCACTCAGACTTTCCCAGACTTTCACCAGTGTGTGTGTGTGTGTGTGTGTGTGTGTGTGTGTAATGTCTGAGCGCGTGTCACCGTCAGATCATCAAGGTGTTTATGGCTCAGTGCCGAAGGTGAATCAGTGGGGATGTGGCAGTGGTTGAATGTGTAAAGACTGACAGTTTTTTTTCTGCTGCGGTAACAGATGCCATTCTCGCCAATGTGCCCTGAAACACCAGATATCCACATAAAAGATGTCTGTGAGTGCTTATCTACTGCTATCAGAAGTCACACCAGAGGCTGTTTCATTTTCTACAGCAAACAGGAGCATTTGTGTGGAAGGGATCTGATGTGTGTTTAAGACTGCATATCGAGAAGATCAGTATATGTGTGTGCCTGCGGGTGTGCATGTCAGTTTGTCCAGTTGTCCAGTTTGTGTGATCGACACCATGGGCTGTGCCATCTGCACTCAGCTGGTGAACGCGTGGAGCGGGTTCACATGGAAGGGAGGTCGGAGCGTCAGGCAGGCCTGTCCAGAGGTGCCCTCGCAGGAGTACCACCGGCTGTCCGGCCTCCATTACACCTCCTCCTTCTCCGACGCTGAGGACTGCTGCGATGACCTCTCCTCCCTCAGCACCTCCTCGTCCTCCGATTACCTAGAAACTGAATACTTGGACGATTTGGAGGCATGACATACCCGCGTCTGAGAGGATGCCGGGTTTTTATTACTATTAATATACTGCACCAAAGCTTTCCTTGATTCAGTTGCTTGTCATTTGCATCTTTATGCACCTCACTTGATTAAATGCTGATGATGAAGATTGTGAACTGGGTCGGGTTGGTTTTTGCTGTTTGCGCTGATACTGTACGAAACATACAGTAACTACACAAAGTGGATTATCAGTGGCCATTCTCTCTTTTCTGGTAATAGTGGTCCAACTGAAAATGCTCTGTTTTAATTGAGCACACAAAACAAATTCTTTGTATAGTTTTTCTACACATATAGGAACAGCTTTCAAGAGAGGGCTTTTATTCTCACTGAGGGAAGAAGTCCACAGTAGTTAATTAAGGCCAACAGTAGCTTCCTAAAATAGATGATTGACATCAGATTAGTTAGTCCTGAATTAATTATGTTATTCAAAATCTGCCATTGACTTTTACACAGGATTTTGAACATCGAATTTCTTCTTTTGAATTTTGATACCAGTAAGCAAGAGAGCAAACTTAAATTTGATATTTTCTACTGTAGAAAAGATGGAATCCCCTGAATGACGTCATATTTACACAATAATTTCTCTTGACTTAAAGAGTCATCCTCCCCATTAGTAGCGATAATGTGAAGAAGGTTTTGACATAGCAATGACTAAATAAGTTCTTGAGGATTTAGTGAAATTATCTTCCAGGGATCATCAGTCAACAGAGTATACAGCACTGACTTAGTTTAACATGTTTCCATTTTAAATCTATAATTCATTAATGAATCAATCTATTTTTAAGTGATTGCCTCTGTTAGACCCATTCTGGACAAGTTTATAATAGTTCCATTATAAGCCAGTCTATTTATTAAACAGCAAACAGTAGCCTTATAAGCCTGTCAGCAAACAGTAGTCATGCAGGTAAGTCATGAGATCAATCACAAGGTAGCCTATCTTTCATGCATACATGAAGCCAAACGCGACTGGTGAGAGGACACTCACGGAATCTCACGCCTGGTCAAGAACACCACCTTCCAAATGACAGTGAGCGAAAGTCTATTGAAGAGTATAGCCTATGCATGGACGGATTATGAACTTTCGGGCCCCTGGGCCCAGATGTATTAAGGGCCCCCCACTAATTGTCGTATATGTGGGAGGGGGGGTTTGGGGGTCCTCCCCCAGAAATGTTTTAATTTGTTTAATGTGATTTCCTGTATTCTGGTGCATTTTGGAGATGGCCAATACTAAATTCAATCAGATTTATAGCCTAAATGCTGATGTGCTGATATTGAGGGAATGATTCCATGCAAAGGCTTGGGCTTCAGGGCCCCCTGACCCCTTGGGCCCCTGGGCCTGGGCCTGGGCCCGGTAGGCCCGTGCAGTAATCCATCCCTGAGCCTACGTGGAATCACTGTGACATGATCCAACGCATTTACCTTACAGTGCAAGAGACAGCAAAATGCCCAAAAAGAAAATATCGGTATCCTTTGAAATGTCACCGCATAGCGTGCACTGTAAATGCCCTCCACTGGAGTGTGGTATAACACAAATTCCAAAAATTCCATGCCTGCAGGATAAAACGTGCACGCGCAAAAACACACACACACACTTTCACTACTGAAGCGTCATGATTTATCATAAAGTTGGGCCCGTGTCCAAAGAAAAAGTCCGCATTACACAACAAGCGCAAACCCCTTAGCCCTCTGTGAATCCTGTGTAGAAAGGTAGGTTGGGTAAATTAGTAGCCTGCATTTGTAATGCTCACACGCAACAGGAAATGAAATATGAATGGGCAGTAACTAGCCAGAGTCAAATGAAAACTTTGTGAACTGAAGACGATGAGAATGCCACGGCGCGTGCACAGCAGTCATATAAAGTGCGAGTCGCTTCGCCGAGTGCAATCATTTCAAGTCCAATAGCCTTCGGTCAAGATGTTAAGGAACGAGGTTTTCGCGTGTTTTGTTTTCTACAGCACGCTGCTGATCTTAAAGATGTACACACTGGCAGTTATTACGGGACAAGTACGACTTCGGAAAAAGGTGAGCGATAATACCATTTTAGTATGTTTAACGCCAAACGGTTTGCATCACAAGCGTAGCTTAGACTCGTGTTTTCCTTATAATAATTGAATTATTATTATCATCATCATCATTATTAATAGACATATTTCTTGATGCCGATGTTTAAAATAAATTATTATTATTATTGGCCTTATTTATATGAGGTTTAAACGTTTAGCTTTTGAATGAAAAAAACACATAATCCGTTACACAGACTGTAACCCTGAACAATGAATAAACACCTCTCATTTATTAAATTGCCCTGAAAGAATGTGATATTAAATAATTTGGGTAATTAAGGTTTAAAAGAAAGCTTAATTTCTCTCTGTGTATGTCTGACAGGCGTTTGCAAACCCAGAGGACGCTCTCAGGCATGGGGGAATAGAGTATAACCGGGAAGATCCGTACGTGGAACGGTGTTTGAGGTGAGTTGGCTGAAAGTGGGAGTGAATGTTGCAACCGCTTAATTGATGGATTTCTCTTCTCTTTTGGCTGTCATTGCTCTTACGAATTCCTTATTTACTGCGTAAAACATCTGTTTGGTTCTCCAGGGAGTGTGTGCTGTGCATGTGTTGTAGCATGCTGGAGATGATCTTTAAGTCCAAGAGGGGTTAGACAGACATCTGTTTTCCTACCACTGAAAACTCCTTCTCAGAAACACACCACAACACTTAGAAACATAAACTAGGAAGTCACCACAATGGCTTGGTAGACTCACACAATAAACACTTAATTTTGTGCTCATGTGAACGGTTGATAACCAGGGCTGGCCATGGACTATCAAACCTCTGCAGGTTTTCCTCTGGCTGAAATCTCTCCACCTTTTAGTGCGTCTCTGTTCAATCCCTGTCAAGCCTCTGCTCAACAGATCATTTTCTTCATCAGTGAGAGAGAGAAAGAGAGAATCTGGGCTAACTAATGACAAGTTGTCTTAGACAGTGTTGACAGCTGACAGTGGAAGACAATGTTGCCTTACATGCAAATGTATCTGTATGCACATAGTGATCCCATGTAATGGACTGGGTGTGCCTTGGTCGGTACATGCTGCAATGCATGTGTACCCTATTTGCGTGCATGCATGAAAGGATTTAGTAGTTTCTGGTTAATATTAGTTAAATCCTTGGGAGGAAACCTCTCATCTAGTGTGTGAAAGGCGTTATCGGAGCCAGTGGAGGTTACTGAGCAGAGGTGTTTGTTTGTGTTCTCTCACCTCTCCTCCAGCCATAGAAAAGGGTCTTGGTGGAGCTAGGGCTAGGGGGCCCCTTTGCTTCCATTGGACGACATGCAGAGGAAAGCAGATTGATATCAAACTGATATGGCGTCCATATTTTTCCCAAGGCAGACAGCTAAGGAAGATTACATTACAACTGACAGGTCTGAACAGAATCATATTGGAGAGAGAAAGAGAAAGAAAGAGAGAGAGAGAGAGAGAGAGTTTGAAAAGTTGTGTTTGAACAGCTTCCATCAGTGGTACAGTACTTTTGACTGATATGAAAACAGAGGCACCTGTGTGCACGTTATTTTTTATTTTATTTTGATTGATGTTTGATTGATCTGTGGATTTTGTAATGCACTATATAGAGGTGCAGACTGAGGAAGAGGCCCTATGGAATGTGTAGGGTATGGCACAGGAGGCCTATAGCGAGAAGTAGACTACACATGCAGAAAAGATATGCGTAGCTGAGAGACAGTGTGAAGCTGAGAGTGAAAGTTTCCACAGCTGTGAGCGCTTTACCACAGGAAACAGGAAGTCACATTGGGCAATGCAGGAATTGCACATGTAATAAGTGGTCATGATGAGGCTTATCCATAGAAGTGAAAGGGCTCTGGTATGATGTAGAGTTCTGATTCACTGTCTTCCACTGGTCCTGAGTCAGTGGGAGTAATTCATCATGCTTGCGCACGGCCACATATGTTTGACATTCTAGATTGTTGTAGTTTTTAGAGTGTAAATCCGGTGGATGGTTCTCCATGGTACTGTTTTCAGTGGGGCATATTAAAGTTGTTTTGGCCCCTGTAAAGGTTGAGTCAGACACAATATAATGAAATCCAGATGTCTTGGCTGTGTGTGTGTGTGTGTGTGTGTCTGTGCGGTATTCTTAATGGGGGGGGGAAAACTTATAAGGAGTTATGTAAGTTGAAGTGTATGTGAACCTTCTGCATTGGCATTGCCTATTAGACCAATTCTATAAAAAAAAGCTACTTTAATCCTCACACCTCCAGCGGCTCTTACACTAGCTAAATATTTGGAAATATTGTTTATGCTTGTAATGAGGGAATAGAATCATCTCTATGGAATGGAAATATTGTGTATAGTGCATGTTTCCTTTGTTTAAGTTGCATTTCATATTTGCTATTCTGTTGGTGTTTTGTGTTTGCTCGTAAACTTGGATGACCTTCGTGGAGTATTCTTGTCTTGGTTTTAACTTGAAACATTTTTTTTTCTTTCTCAGAGCGCACCGAAACGACATGGAAAACATCTACCCTTTCCTCTTCCTGGGCGCTATCTACTCCATGATTGGTCCCTCCCTGTCAGTGGCCAGAGGTCATTTCCTGGTCTTCTTCCTGGCTCGCATCATGCACACCATCGCATACCTGTTTGTTTTTCGAGCACCGATTCGATCACTATCCTACACCATCGCCCAGTTGCCTTGTGTCTCCATGGCAATTCAGATCATCATTGCCGTGGCTGCATACGCATAACATCTCAGATCTCTGTAGCGGGATCCCACCATAGTTTGTACTGTTGCCTTTGGAGGCAAAGATCTGCTGCATGATAGACTGAAGATCTCCCCATCGGAAACATGGCCACACTACAAAGCAGCAGATCTTGTCACCATTATTAGACTAGACATTAGGCTAGAGAGTAGGTAGTAGATAGTATCTAGTAGATAGTAGTATACTAGATGTTAGCCTCATCAGCATTGTATCATCCACTGCTGTTTGATTTTTGTACTTGCAATAGAATCCTAACAGGTCATTTGAAGAGACTATCAGAATGTAATGATGTATGTTGTTTTTTCGATTTTATAGCTTTTATATGATGATATGAAGGTCATATGAAGGTAATTTTTATCTTCTCAAGTTACACTACAGTATTGATGTTGCCACACACATTAGCCTGGAGTTGGAAGTTCATGTTCTTCACGGTGCCAGCATGACCATGTGTTTCCTGTCAACCTGTTTACAATGCACTTACCACCACCTTATGGAAACTCACCAAGCCCATAAATGGCCAGTTACCCTACTGGAGATGTTGACACAGCCCTAACCCCCTGCTTTTGTGCGTCGGGGCTGCTTGGTTTGGCCTGTGAAGTCTGCCCTTTGATAGTCAGTGGAGCATTCAGCCTGCATTCCCCAAACACACACACACACACACGTACACACAGACAATTGCTGGCAGACCTTCATAATGGGACTGAATTATTGGAGTCACACGGACACTCAATGCTCCATGCTAAGCATAACAATACTGCATGGCCATGTAAGGTTTTGGAAAAACCATTTGTATTGTGTCAAAAAGAATCAATCTTGTGGTGTCTGAATGGAATCTTAAACTCTGCCCAACTTTGTTGGTGTAATTGTGTTAAGGTCTGTGGTTCAGTTATGAAGAATCAAGCTTTTAAAATGTCATTCCCATTTCTCTTTTGTGCCTTAGATTGTGGAAGATTTAGGAAATGAACAGACTGAACTAATTCTGTATTTAACTGATATATTTATATGGTTTATATTGTCAGACATTTGTGCAAATGACTCCAATAACATAAATTATTTAATTTTTTTAAACCTGTGATTACTTTGTTATGACTAATTTTGTTGAATGTAAAAAGAAATAACACAGTTCATGTTACAAAGTTATTTAAATAAAAATAATGTTTGAAAAAGTGAAAGTGAATATGTTTTATAATAATAATAATAATAATAATAATAATAATACGTTTTATTTATATAGCGCCTTTCTCAGACTAAAGGTCACTTTACAAAGTCAACACAAACAGAGCAAGACAACACAAAAAAAAGGGCATTTGCGATGAGTCTAGTTGCCGTGGCGGCAGGTGAAAAGTGTTCCTGAAACAGAAAGGTCTTGAGGTGAGCTGTGAAGAGAGGAGAGGAGGGGAAGTCACGGAGGGAGTTCCAGAGCTTGTGGCATGGCGCTGAAAAGACCTGCCACCTAGGGTAGGGAGTCTGGTGCGGGGGACAGAGAGGAGATTTTGGTTAGAGGATCTGAGGGAGCGGGAAGGAGTGTAAGTGATCAGAAGGTCACAGTGGTAAGGAGGAGCAAGGTCATGGAGGGCTTTGACAGTGAGTAGTAGAATTTTGAATTTAATTCGGGACAGAACCGGTAACCAGTGAATCTGAGAAAGAATAGGGGTGATATGTGCAGATCTCTTGGTATGAGTGATTAGTCTGGCTGCGGAGTTCTGAATATATTGTAGTCTTTGAAGTGATTTAGTGGGGAGGTCAATGAATAGGGAGATGCTGTAGTCTACGTAGGCGGTTGCTAGTTGCTAGTAGTTTTGCTTACCATTGCTTAAATTCATAGTCAGCGATTGCGCAGGAAGTCTGTTTGTTTGATTATGTTTATGTTTATACTTTAAGAAGAGTGATACCAGAGTGGTAGCTCCCCCCTTCCTTCAACAATAAAAACAAAAACAATGCTTGAACATTCTATTTGGTTCCCAATCTACTTCCTCTGCATTAAGATAACATATGGAATGTTAAAACGGAAGCCTTGTGGGGTCAACTATGATGCTGATAATGGAACTCTCTTGAAAGGGTCTATTCCCAGAGAAACTCTACACAGGGTTTTGTTTTTGTTTAGGGGACAGGCTACCCCCACTTGTTTGTTTGCAGTTTTTTGGAGTGTCTGACAAAAACATTTATGGGCTTGAAATTGTGCGCAATCACTGACTGCACCTTTAAGTCTATGATATAGGGGATACTGATGCAAAAATCATAGTTGGGGATTTGTGTGTGTATGTTGGTGTAAGTTTCACAATAGAAGGTGTGTTCAGTCAAGTTGCAAGCTCTCTTTTCAGTAGGCAGCCATTGTTTCTTGACCTGGGAATCCTGTTTTGGTGGTCATTCCATGAAACTGAACTGTGCAAAGACTCGTCAAGATAGATCTTTTCCACCTGACTGGTCGGTAAGGGGGCTGAAAGGGTCGGTTTGACCACTGCTGTTTGCCTAGGCACCAGCAGAAGAGGAGGCCAGCATACCAGCATACCTCTGTCAGTTATGACACAAGGGCAGTGAAATATATTAACCCACTCTTAGCCTTCAGGGGTACAGATCAGCCGTTGAAGATCATGTTTGCTTTTCCTCCCACGTAACAACTTATAATGCGGATGTTTGGATGTCATCACAATGACAGTGCAGTTTAAATTGCTTGGTCACAGGAAATCGATTAATTACTGTAAGGGAAAGCATTTCCATCATCAGTTCAACAGGCCAATGAATGAGAGTTTTTGAAAGAATGGCTGTGAACATGCTCTAACCTGTTATGACTGACATTGTATGCTCTCCTGGTGTGTCTGTAGGGTTACCACACGTTCTGGTTTTCCCGGGATTGTTCTCTTTTTTTAATGTCTGTCCCGGAAAATTGATAATCTTTCCCGGGACACCAAATGTCCTGTTTTTTGGTGCAAAGGCACTTCTATTTTTTTTAAGTATTCCGTAGTTTCACTTTCAATAAAACCTACGTTCCACTCCTGCAATCCTACTATTTTTCTTAAGTTATCTTGATTGTATCCAGCTGACGGAGGCAGAGATGCGCTTATTTGATTGGTTGTAATGCAGCTGTCGGAGGCAGGCATGTGCTTATTTGATTGGTTGTAATGCAGCTGTCGGAGGCAGGCATGTGCTTATTTGATTGGTTGTAATGCAGCTGTCGGAGGCAGGCATGCGCTTATTTGATTGGTTGTAATGCAGCTGTCGGAGGCAGGCATGCGCTTATTTGATTGGTTGTAATGCAGACCTGTGAAACGAAAGTTTACCTTAACCATCAGCATCATCTACAACTACCGGCCGCGCACAGCAAGCATGTCCAAGAGAGTGAGTGCGTGCGGGTAGGCAACAGATTGGAGAGGGTAGCCTAGTAAGAAAAAGGAATTTCGGTTCGATTTGGTTTGATAAAATGGGGCGCGAGACGGAGGAGGATATAGGCCTACAATCAAAGTCAGGGCCAGCGGCGAAGAACACAACGCCGACAGGGTGAAAATGGGTATAGTATTGGTGCATAGTATTGTTAATGTTTTATGGATTAGCCTTATATCTTAAAAGAGCTGGTTAAAGAGCATTATAAGAACTCAGCAACCTTAAAGTGACAATGAATGCACCGTTTATAGTTAAACAATGTAACATTTGCAGCATTTGTTAATAAATTATTATTTATTTAAAAATATTTATATAGGAAGGGAAGTGAGACCAGATACAAAGTTGGCTGGTTAATTTCACTTTCATCATGCCTGCAGCAGATTTTTAGTTGAATGAGGAAGTTACGGTGATAAACTGTGCTGTGATAAAGTGCTAAATCAGTTCTACCAATTATAATGTCATTCTACTATAGAGTGGAACAAATAAAAAACAGAAAATAATCTTTCTTGCTTTCATGAGTCCTACTCTGTGACTTCCTTTATTTCTTTCTGTCATGCATGCAGGAAATTCCCACTCTCTGCCTGCTGAGTACCGTTTACCTTAAGATAGCCCTATGTGGATTAAGGTGTGAAATTCAATGCAAAGGTATCTGCTTGCAGCAGCTCAGATTATAGTGACATATTCACCATAAGCAATATCTGATGTCTTGATGCTAACACTGACAAAACTGCAATATATTTATTATGACCGCCGCGCAGCGAAGCGGCGGTCATATAGGTTTAGTCAGATTTTTTTTTTTTTTTTTTTTCTTCGCATGCCCAAATTTCCGTCAATGATTCCCGGGACACTGAAAGACCGGGGTACACGAAACTTGGTGGGCATGTAACCCCACATGGATAGCATAGCCCCCCCGCTGGACTGGACCCCCCGAAAGGAGGGTAGGGCAGACACAGTTTTCTGTGAATATCTCGAAAACCGTAGGGTTTAGGAGGACCATTTTTTTTTGCATGTTGATCTCAAGGGGCCATGTCAACCCATTCCATAACCACTCATTTCATGTATAGCACCACCTAGTTAAACACAAAAAAGTAAAAATGAGGTGTTGTAATTGAAGGTATCTGTGACCTAACATAGTCAAAACTGCACGAAATTGGAAGTGTAGGATCATTATGACACCCTCTGTATGCATGCCAAGTTTTGTGGAATTCCGTTCATGGGGGGCCACACAATAAATTAATTTATGTTACTATACCCCAACTGGCCTGTAGGTGGCCGGAGACAGTTTTCTGTGAATATCTTGAGAACCGTAGGGCCTAGGAGGTCCACCTTTTTTATGTATGTTGGTCTTAAGGGGGCATGTCAACCCATCCCATTACCACTTATTTCATGTATAGCGCCACCTAGTTAAAAATTAAAAAGCAAAAAATTAGGTGTTTTCATAACAATATCTCTGGCTGACAAGGTCAAAACTGCACGAAATTAAAAGTGTAGGATCATTATGACACCCTCCGAATGTTTTGTGTACTTTCGTTCATGGGGGGCCTTACAATAAAATAATTGATGTGTACATTTAGTGACGTACACCAACAAGGATTCCCGGGACACTGAAAGACCGGGGTACACAAAACTTGGTGGGCATGTACCCCCACATAGATAGCATGGAACCGTCATTTTTCGTTTTGATCTGTAGCCCCCACGCTGAACTGGACCCCCCGAAAGGAGGGTAGGGCAGACACAGTTCTCTGTGAATATCTTGAGAACTGTAGGGCCTAGGATGACCATTTTTTTCCGTATGTTTGCCTCCAGGGGTCATGTTAACCCATTTCATGTGCACACATGTGCACAAACAGATACACACACACACACACATACATTCACAGTAATCATACGTATGACACATACTCACACAGTAGACATATGTACGCTTGCATGCACAGGCACATACGCAGGCACACACACAAGCACGCACACACACACACACACACACACACACACACACACACTCACACACACACACACCCACACACATAACATAAACATAACACAAACAATCAAGAATTTCTCAGAATTATGAACAGGCAAGATGGAGGTGGGGTTGTATAAAATGAATTTTACATGTGAAATCTATGAACTAATCATGTTTTGGTACTTGTTGTCTAGCAGATACCAGTGAGAATTGAGTGTGGATAATGCAATTTAGTGAGACAGTTAGAATCATATAGGCCTTTCAGCGTGATTTCTTTTTGTGGAAAAAATGTGCTGGACTGGGCGGCGGCCATATTTTGTACCGCTCTGCGGTACATCTAGTTTAATTACATATATTCTAGAACTACTAATTCTAACAAGAGGTAAGTGATTGCAAAAATAGCCGAGTTCAAGAAAGGTGTGGCTAATTCGAAATTAGTTTTAACTTGAAGAAAACAGCAAACTGATGCACTCCTTATATTGGTGTGACATGAAAGACAAACACAACAATACCAACCTGACCCTTTGTATTGTGCAAACTGTCAAATTCTGCACATGTAAGAATATTCATTTTCATGAGCAATAATGTTGTTTCGTCGGAAGACGGTTAGCCACATCAGACTGCCTTCATATTTTTCCCTGACTTGTTATATCACGCTGCAGGAGTTTCAAATGGCATTGTAGTGCCATAAGTCCTCCAAAATGCTATCAAATGACTGAGATGTTATTACATGAATGTAACAGGAGTCCAGTTGGGCAGTCAACATCCCGAGGAAAGCTACTAAAGCAAATTATTAAAGCTTTTTATTTGATTGGCTCTGCTTGCATATGGTCAGATGCAATTAGGAATAATTGAAGGGTTTAGGAAACGTTTTAGAAAAGTGAGCCGAATTGCTGCCTGCCGGTCTGTTCTGCACAGAGGGTTTTGTGTAGAGTTCATGGTGTCACTATGGCCCGCTATGGGGAGTTGCTTTAAACATGAAGAGATGGGCAGTGTGGCACGTAGGCTGTGTGCTTAATTGATTCTGAACTGAGGCATCTATGGAGCCCTTCAGACGCATTATTCCAGCTCACTAATGACATGAGCCGACACAACCGGGAGGGTGGACATATTATCATGGAGTGGAAACTTGGCTGAGACTAAAAATATTTTTTTTTTTTTTATTGGAGCAAGAATATCATTGAGAGGAAATGTATCAGCACAGTGGAAAGGAGATAAAACAGTAAAATGTTTTAGATGTTGAAGAGGCATAACTTTGTTGCCGTGGTAAAGGGAAAGGGAGTTAGTCAGAGAATGCAGTAAAATATTTTGGCTATTTTTCCATTGTCTCGCCTAAAAGGTTAGATTTGAATGCCTCTGCTGGTGCTGAGATGGTATTATCTAAGCAGTTTTATCACTAATGTAAACTCTCCTGTCAGGAAAAGCAGTGAAATTGGAATTATACAACAGAGGCCAGACTGCATTAACTCAGGCCTGGCTTTAGCGGCGGTCTCGTTGGAGGAGAGCCCAGGCTAAACAAAGGAGGTAGAAAAAATGAGGGGCGTAATGAACTGAGTTATCTAACTCCAGCGAAAAACATGGTTGTTTACTCAATGAAGTGCATATCATGACAAAAACATAACTGTACCCTTTGAAATTGTTTAAAGGACAAAGTTATTTTTTGACAGCCCAGTGTTGTCAACATAAATAGGAGTGTTGAATGTGTAAGCCCACATTTAGGTCCGCCCATGGGTCCGATGTTTTTCATGGCACAATGAAGGGAAGTTAAGGACAAGGGTGATGAAATACAGCATTAATAAGCAGTCTGCTATGTTAACTCACCTTTTCCTCCACCAAGGCAGTAGTGCTATGGCAAGCACACTCATCCTACTTCATCACTTATCAACCATCTGCCATCTTTCTCAGTGGGGAGTAAATGGGAGGTGTTTGCATGGTTTCATTGTACAGTTACCTCTTTCAGCTACCCAGACAGAGACCTTGTCACTTTGTCATTCTGCAGATTCAGAACCTGAAGTTAAATAGGTTATATTGTCAGAAAAACAAAACAGTTTCTAAACAGTAGTGTAATTCTGAAGGCAGGACTAAGTGATGTGTGCCTTTTATTACATGTATTGCATTTGTTTACAATTATCTGGACCAAAGAAACTGAAAAAAAGAAAACAACTCTTATCTTTCTTTCTGGGTATAAGGGGAAAAGACATTGCAATACTTTATCAGGATTGGGTTTAAAAAACATTTCAAGTTTATGTCAGATTCTGTAAATTTCTATCTGTGGCTTCACTTAAGCAAGGTCAGACAAGTTTATTTAGCCCCAAATGTGTGTGCACACACATATATTCCTTAATGGCCCAAAATGCCAGAATAGAGCCGGATAGTCTCACAAGCCCCAATGGGACTTCAGAGAAGCCTGATGGAGCCGTATTCTTTGTAGAATAATAGGAGGCCTACTCCACAGAACCCTTTTGTCTAAGAAAAGCAACCGTACTACAAGTAGCAATAGTAGCCTACTCACCGAAAGAACGCTCTTTTAACTGTGTAATGAGGTTCTTACCAAAAGTATCTAGATTTGAAACAGTCTACAGTTTATGTCAACCAGAAGTTGATTCCATAGCTGAACCACATAGCCTACATGCTAAAACATACCTGTCAACACTCCCGTTTTTCCCGGGTTCTCCCGTATTTCAAGGTCATCTCCCAGCACCCTCCCGTTTTGTTATTTCTCCCGGAAAACTCCCGTAATTTGCATATAAAATCATTGATCCATTCATTTTTTCTATTAGTCTGACATCTCCCAGGTTGCCAGATTGTGTATGAAATACACCCTACACATATACGATCACTTAGTTTCAATTTCAACCGTTTTGTCATAGGCTAAAACCTGGCAACCCAAACCCCAAATAAGGAAGCGGATGCCGAGGGAAAAAATATTTCCAAAAATAATTTCGTGGAAATGCATGGATTCTAGTTGTTGCTACTGGAAGCAATTGAATCCATGCAGAGAGGTGCACAGGAATTTTGAGGGGCAGTTGCTCTGACCTGAAAAAAGCCCCCCCCCCAAAAAAAACCTCACGGGCTATATGCAGGACTGAGAATAGAATAACAGTGTCTTTTTTTAAAATATATTCACAAAGAAGTAAAACACTGAAATACAGCACTCAATCACCTTAACTTATCATTATTATTTTCATGCCCACTAGTGGTATTTATGTTCTCCTCAGGCAAGATCTTTGAAATTACCTTTAAAATAGCCTATGTTTTTTTTAGATTACAATTATTTAGCATGCAGCTCTTTAATCCTGTACTTTCTAGCATGGTCCTCTCATCCAGAGTGCGAATTACCCCACCATAATTGGGGGGTACTTCTCATTCACCTCTTCTATGACCATCAAGTGCAAAATGTGTTGTGCAACACACACACAAGGTCTAAACATGCGACAAACTGATAATCAGTAGGCTACAGAATATCTCATTGTTATTATCCAAAAGAGAACTGTTTTGATCAACTCCCAAAAGTTAGAAGTTAAAGGAGAATTCCGGTGTGATATTGACCTAAAGTGTATTGAAACATGATACCGAGTGTGAACGTATGTCTCATAGCCCATCTCGACTTGTCCCCTGCACTCCAAAATCTGGCGCTAGTTAGCCGATGCTACCAACAACTTTTTCAGTAGTGGTGCTTCGGCATCGGGCTAGCCATGCAAATAAATCTCTGTTTTACACCCATTTACGAGGCTCAATGTATCTCCACACTTCATTGGTAGACTTCCTAGGGCCCTGACATTTAAAACGAGACATTGAGAACTTTGAAAAAGCACTGGTAGTTTACTTACAAGACGATTTATACAGACAGTATCTTCACGAAGTTTAATGTTTGCAGCCATCTTGAATTTAGTCACGATAAGTCGAGCAAGGAGTAAGAATGAACAGGTATGATAAGGGATCAGATTCCAAAAATAATTCAGTGGAAATGCATGGATTCCAGTTTCTTCCAGTAGCAGCAATGAAGTGTGGAGATACATTGAGCCTCGTAAATGGGTGTAAAACAGTGATTTATTTGCATGGCTAGCCCGATGCCGAAGCACCACTATTGAAAAAGATGTTGGTAGCATCGGCTAACTAGCGCCAGATTTTGGAGTGCAGGGGACAAGCCGAGATGGGCTATGAGACATACGTTCACACTCGGTATCATGTTTCGATACACTTTAGGTCAATATCACACCGGAATTCTCCTTTAAGTGCACTGAAATACCATTCTGTATAGTAAAAGAAATACCTTTACAAAAAGCCACCTTTACAAGAGCTATGAAAGAACAAAACATGTTAATACATGAAGGTTGTAAAATAGCACATTTTCAACGAGCTAGACGTCTGCTAGCAACTTACATTTACCCATGCACGTCAGCAGAATTTAGCCTACTTGATGAATTTACTTAGCGTTTTGTCATTCAACGTTGACACTTGACACAACTTGAATTTCCCCTGGGGATCAATAAAGTATCTATCTATCTATCTATCTGACACTTGCTTGAGAAGTTAAAGTCGTTCTCTATCTCCGTTGCATTGCGCGCCACGGTGGTTAAAAATGGTACGGTCTATAATAGGGGTGTCTGAAATCGCTTTACATTAAAATGTTCCTACAGTGAAAATAAGAGTTGACTTGTATTGTAGCCAACTGTAATGATATTTTTCATAATATCAGAAAAATTATCTGACCCCCCAAAACTGATATTTCTGTCCCAGTACCCCCTGTAATTCGAACTATGCTCTCATCTCATCTCGTGATCATCACTTAGGCCTTACTGTCCTCTGTGCCTCCTCCTGGTCCACATTTTCCTCACATACAGTAGTCTGGAGGCTTATGACTGCTCCTCATCTTAAATGTAATGTAATTATGAAACATTGCCATTAGTAGGCTAGGCTAAAATATGAGTCTGATTAATTAATCAATTCGTCTACACAGTGTCATGTCATCTTTATCACAGTGCAAAGTCTCTGTCTCACCTGCTGGTTGGCTTTTTCGCAGCCAACCCTGCAGTGATTGCCTCTCTGAATTGTCTCTCCCTCTCCTGAATCTGACTCTTTTCAGTGGGCATCTTGGCTTCAAACAATACCCAAAATACTTTTAGGATTTAGGCATTTAACCATTTTTAATAAAATAATTAATGTGATGCATTACTTCCATCATTCATTCTTCTTGCTAAAACGAAATGTGAGAAACTATCAGCTTAGTTCGCCTAATGCCTACCAAAAAAATAGTAGCCTATAGGCTATGTGATAACGGACTGCTTCTCTGCAAGCTATCTGTCTGATTATTTAGGCTAAACGTGGCAAACTCAGCCTGGATTTATGAAGATTTTAATTCATTTCATAAAACTTGATGACGATAATCGTTCGTTTGTTATACATCACAAATTCACCTTTTCCGACAACGTTGAGTCGTCTCATACGACAACCGCGACAATCTCCTTAGGGCCGCTTAAGCAGGCTCAGCTCAGGTGCCGGTCGCGTGCAGCGCTGCAGCCACAGAGTTTGCCCTTCCCCTACTGACTTTCACTTTCGGTGGCCGAATTGAATTGAATGAGGCTTTGCGAATTTTTTTTTTTTATCTAGGCCTACGCGAAATTCTGCATCCATTGTACGATTTATTTATTTATTTTCCCTATTGGAAGGGCAACATGAGTCAAGAAGGGCATGGGCAACCTGAGCAACCCCCCTGTGCACGTCCCTGAATCCATGCATTTCCACTGAATTATTTTTGGAATCTGATCCCTTATCATACCTGTTCATTCGTACTCGTCGCTCGACTTATCGTGACTAAATTCAAGATGGCGTTGAACGGTAAAATTCCTTAAGTTGTAGGAATTGTCTGTAGACCTACGAGAGTCTCGAGGCACAGATCTGGGGAAGGGTGCAGAAAAACAATCTGCTGCTTTAAAGGTCCCAGTAAGCACAGTGGCTTCCATCATCCGTAAATGGAAGAAGTTGGAAACCACCAGGGCTCTTCCTCTTGGCCGTGGAAATTCTGGTTCCAGAAAGTAAAAGTCCTGCCTTATATTCTTTCTACCTGTGCACTTAACACAGGTGATATCACTAATTATGTGATCTACCTGGCTGTTAATTAGGATGAGCTGGTTTATTAAATGGTTGGATCAAAAACTTGGCAGGACTTTTACATTCTGAACCCGGCATGTCCACCTCTGGAGGTGACCAATAACCTGATGATCCCTCTGACAGAGCTCCACGGTTCCTCTGTGGAGAGAGAAGAACCTTTCAGAAGGATGACCATCGCTGCAGCACTCCAACAATCAGGCCTGTATGGTAGAGTGGCCATGACAGAAGCCACACCTTAGTAAAAGGCACATGGCAGTCTGCCTGGAGTTTGCTAAAAGGCACCTGAAAAACTCTCAGACCATGAGAAACACAATTCTCTGGTCTGATGAGACAAAGATCGAACTCTTTGCCATGAATGCCAAGCGTTATGTTTGGAGGATACCAGGCACCGCTCATCACCTGGCCAATACCATCCCTACAGTGGTGGTGGCAGCATCATGCTGTGGGGATGTTTTTCAGCGGCAGGAACTGGGAGACTAGTCAGGATTGAGGGAAAGATGAATGCAGCAATGTACAGAGACATCCTGGAAGAAAACTTGCTCCAGAGCGCTCTTGACCTCAGACTGGGGCGACCGTTTATCTTTCAACAGGACAACGACCCTAAGCACACAGCCAAGATATTGAAGGAGTGACAACTCTGTAAATGTCCTAGAGTGGCCCAGCCAGAGCCCAGACTTGAATCCCATTGAACATCTCTGGAGGGATCTGAAAATAGCTGTGGACCGACACTCCCCATCCTACCTGATGGAGCTCGAGAGGTTCTGTAAAGAGTAATGGGCGAAACTGGCCAAAGATAGGTGTGCCAAGCTTGTGGCTTCATATTCCAAAAGACTTGAGCCTGTAATTACTGCCAAAGGTGCTACAACAAAGTATTGAGCAAAGGCTGTGAATACTTATGTACATGTTATATTTTCGTTCTTTATTTCTTAAAAAAACTTTCCATTTTGGAATAAGGCTGTAACATAATGAAATGTGGAAAAATTGAAGCGCTGTGAATACTTTCCATATGCACTGTACTTCCCATATGTACTTTCAATATGACATTTGAAGGCCGATATATAAATATATAAAGATATATAAATACACAACGAGAACCTGAATTCAGAATGCAAACAAACATGTTTGGTAGCACGTGACTGCTATGCTAAACCCCCACTAGCTAGCGAGCTAGCCATCAAGAAATCAAGCTAAACACATACAGGGCTCACAATAAAACGGTCGTGCAAACACATTGTTCCAGAGACTATCAAACCACATTACAAAAACGAAGTTCACCCAAGGGTAGGCTACTTACAATTTCAACAGCAACAAAGCCAAGTCGGCGTCCGTTTTGCAGTCTTCAGAGTCTCTCACTTGACGGCATTCTTTAAAAGCTCGCCCTATGTTCGCTCGTGTCTGGTCTCTTTTTTTGTCAAACTCCCTTTTCTTTTTCTTCTGTTCCTCCGACAGTCGCTTCTTGTGTCTCTTATTTGTCAATTGATGCACGATGAATGCAATTTTGAGGCGTGATTGGATACTTCGGCTGAGACTACGTTTACACGAAGCAGGGTATTTTCCTAAACGAATATCTGGCCATCTACGTTTGCAAATAAAACTGCATTTACACGAGACCGTTTTTTTTTTTAAATGTGTTTACACGAACCCGTGTACATACATGCTGTCTGAGCACGCCAAACCACAGTGGCAGTCTAACGATAAGCTCAAGCTCACATTAACCAATCAGAACCCTGAAAAGTCGCATGTGAGAACATGTAAATGTAAACATTGGTCGCACATTTGGTGTACTTCTGTCGCATACTGTGACGTTGGCTGCCCAAAACTCCGTTTACCACAGTTTACAACCAAACGCATAAACTAAGTTTTCCAAAAAAAATCACTTTGGCCGGAGTTTCTTTGGATAACCGTTTTACGGGGCGAATTCTCCGTTTGTGTCTAAATGAAAGGCTCAAACGTAGGGAAATGTCTTAGTTTATAAAAATACACATGCTCGTGTAAACGGGGTCTGAGTCACATCCGGATTTACCTGGACTGGGTCCAGAAACATGCATATTTGTTTTTTCCGCGGAGAGGTGATGGGGAGAGACGAAGCACCCCCCAAATGACCCAGAAAGTGTTGTAGAACCATCAGAACGACTCTCAATCTGCATAATTGAGGTCAATTTTGCTAAAATTGTTGCATAGTGCTTCTTTAAGATACAGCTCTGTGAAATGTGCTGCAGGCCAGGGTTGGATTGGCTGTCATGGCCTCTAGGGGGCGTCATTGCTTCAGGTTGAGAGCACAGTTAGAGGGATGAGATAATGGATAATCAAGAAATGTGCACTCCACATTCATGCTCACAACAGGACATGAGACTGTGGATATAGCACACTGTCTGCCACAATTCAGCAACTGGACTGTGTGTGTGTCAATAGAGAGAAAACAAACCACAGTCCACATCATTGTAAATGATCTACAGGTTTTATTATGTGGTTACTTCAGAGTCTAATACATGACATGAATTATTTATATAGTGAACCTAATCCTGCATTTTAGATTTAAATGTTTTGGGAAATATCTGTCTATGGTGCTTCCTAAATTAAGTCTGTTCTTAGAAAAAGTATAAAACACACACATTTGCACTTCACACGCACATAACACACACACACACACACACACACACACACACACACACACACACTCTATCTCTCTCACTCTCTTCCTCTTTTTCTACACACACGTACAGACACAAACATACACATACACACACACACACACATAGAGACAGACACAGACTGGACCCAGATACACTCCTGGATCTTAGAGGGGCATGTGCTGAGCGCTGAATGCTTGGAAGTCATCTGGGATGGTGTCTGCAGATGAGAGAGTTAGAGAGAACAGGGAAAGAACAACAAAGAAAGAGACTGTCAGGTGATTCATGACATTTGGTCTGGATGTATATTGATAAGCTCCATCCTCCTTTTGGATGTATTTCCCCCTACGGTAGTGATAGACAAGGCGATTGGCCTTGCTTTGTTAACCATACCAGTTATCTTTGCAGTTTGTGGCAGTTAACTCGAACTAACTACTAACTGAACAGGTGTTGCTAACTAGGTGGTAGAGCTATATTATCACTATAGGTGCTGAACAAAGGTTTTTTTTCTAGGTGATGTGCTTCCATGCACAGTCTCCATAAGAAAACAGCTACTATTCAAGTCTTATACAAACAAAAGAGTAGCAACATCAGGGATAAGATTCTGAAAAATTATGTAACATAACAGCGTGGGGGTGGGTTGAAAATGTATCGGTAATGCGGTTAGCATGTAGCACAGAGTAATGTCAACACTGGAGAATGACTCATATCCACGGCAACTCCAGACAATGTCTGTGCTGTGGCTAGAAGATGGAATATGATCGACACTAATGCATACTCAACACCTGCCAAATGTATCTGTACAAGTTAGTGTTACAATAGGGATAATTATATTTGTTTATCTATTTATTTTATCCCCAAGAAATCCTCACTGCTGTAACTGGTGACTTTAGATACAGCTCTGGAAAACATTGAGACAACTGTACATTTTTTGATGTCATCTCTTAATTTTGGATATGACCATCAACTCGTTTAAATGTCAACCGTGGGATGACATCAGAAATATGTGTAGTGGTCTCTTCATTTTTTCCACAGCTGTATGTCTGTAACCCCCCCCCCCCCTCCAGTTTGGAATGGATGGAATATGATATTCATGTGGTGTGTGTGCGTTTGCGTGTGTGTGTTCTGTTTGTGTTTACCATTGCAGCGGTATCTGAGGTTGGACCAGATGATGTTCTCCTGTGAGAAGCAGAAGACGCCCAGACGGCCTCCTCGCATGGTGGTGTCAATCATGACACCTGAGTCTGCCACCAGCTCAGTGCCCTCATAGAAACGCACACTGTCACACCACACACACGCACACACACACACACACACACACACACACACACACACAGTTAACGTTAACATAGAATCAAAATAATACAATATACAATATATACAATACTACACTACTATACTGTATAGACTAGTATAGAACTACCAAACTCGACTATACTGTGACTCACCGGATGTAGCCCACTTGTGGTCTGTGCTGGAGATACCAGCGGTAGGAGATCTTGTCCTTCCAGCCGACGTTGCGTGGGTCTTTCCAAAGAAGACGGACCTGGTCGTTGGTGTCTCCTGTGTGCCACAGAGAGTTCCTAAGGTGCTCTCCAGGGCCCGACTTAGACTTCACTGCCTACGAGAGGAATTAAGGAGGAGTGAGGAGACAAAAATCGATTTCATTCCGTTCAGGTGTTCTGGTAAGACATTATAGTGTATAGTTAAGCTCACATTTTCATAACAATTGATCATGATAAAAGCATCAAATTTGGTAGAGAAACTCACAAAGGGTGTCTGATCCGATTTAGAATCGTAGGCACCTCAGATTTAACCTGACTCTCGCCAGATGAATTTCGTTCCGCCTAGCTCCACTCATCCATCTGGAATCGCTCCATTGGAGAGGTGTTTCAGAAGGCTGGGCCTTATCAAAAATCCTTGCATATGATTGGATAAGCCACTTGTCCGTCATCTTTATTGACGTGCTACTTCAACCACTCACATCGAAGCCAATCCGTGACGCTGATGACGCTTGCTTCCTCGATGCGAGCCGCAAAACCGCCTCACAGTCGCTTCTCCGCTACGTCACATCTATGAAACTCCCGCCCTGCGTCCTGATTGGCTCTACAATAAAATCTGGTGCCGAAATCACTCCCAATGGAAGCGATCCCAGATGGATGTGAGTGGAGCTAGGCAGAACGAAATTCATCTGTCGAGAGTCAGGTAACCTCAGATTTGGCCCCTGGGCCCATATTTCATTTTTCAACAATTAGCTTCCACTGTAATCAATGAAACTGGTTTCAACAGCGGTGCGTACGTTCGAAAAAATTAGTCATCTAAAACTATTTTTACACTACACTAACAGAACGCTTCAGTTACACGGCCAGTGTAGCCTCCCTGTAAGTCGCTTGGGATAGAACCGTCTGCTAAATGAATAAATGTAAATGTATTAGCGCATCAAGTTTGTCACTTACACCAACTTAAAGCTACATAGCGTATGATTTATTGTTCAGTTCTGCACTGGACTTGAATTGGGAACCTCAGGCACAGATATTTTAGGGGAAAAAAACATGATTTCGGCCTATTGATTATAATGTGGTTCATTGAAAGCTTTGGAGTTGGAAGCATCTGATATTCTTAATCTACTTTTAAAATCTAAAATTACAGTTCCAATGGTACCAAAGATGCCTTTGCTATACTTACTTCCATCTTCAACCTTAACTTGCTTAGACTAAACTGGACCCCTGCTGGTCCTCCCAGCCAAACCAGCTATACACCATAACATTAACATCAAAATTGACTCCTTATCTCCAGCCCCTACCAAAGTGGTGACCATGATCGGTGACCAACTAACCTTTTCTGATCGCGTTGCATTGGTTGCCCGCCCAGTCATGTCACTTTGCACTTCACAACATAAGAAAAATCAATATGCTACCTAACTCATGATACAGGCCATGGTTATCTTGCGGCTCGACTATAGGAACGCCCTCCTGATGGGCCTCTATGCTTGCATGTAAAACCCTTCTAGTTGATCCAGAATGTGGCGGCGCACATTTTTAATAATGGCCGCCTTGGCCCCCAGGGGCCCAATCCGAGGCACCTACGATTCTAAATCTGATCAGACCTCCTTTGTGAGTTTTTCTACCAAATGTTGATGGTTTTATCACAAAGTGATACATTTTTGTGCTTAACTGCCACACCATTACCAGGTGTTTAGGCTAATCATTTTCCTGAACACCAAAAATCCTGGAATTAAGAGTGAAAGCAACGTTTAGAGGGCTCATGGTCCAGAGTAGTAGAGAATGAGAAAAAAGTAAAAAGTTGTCAATAAGGAAGAAATGCAGTCACAAAGTGGGATTAATGGTAATCTTTCAGTGGAAATGAGATTGAATTATGACCTTCAGCTGGATTCCAGGTTCAGCGACTGCTCTGAAGGGTGTGGCCTGCCAGTACGTCTGCTCAGTCTGTTTCCACATCACCACGTAGAAGCTGGAGGAGTCCTGGTACCCGAAGATGAAGCCAGCGTAGTCGTCATCAGTCACTGTGTTGACATGGAAGGTTCCTTCGAAATCCACGCCACTAAATGCAGTGTAACCTAAACCAAAACCACAACAATATTATTGACTGGAGATAACGTGATGCAAGGAATTGCTAGGAAAACACTGACAAAACACTGACACAATAGTTCTCTCTTGAGCCATTGCTTACTGTATGTGAAAGTTGTAGAAATTAGAATACCCTAGAATTATAAAATACCAATTGAAAAAAGCAGATGCACAGATTGGTCATTATTTCTGAGAAATTACATACTGCCTTCTCTCTCTGCTACTACAAACTATTGCTAGCTAGAATACATTCTATACAAGGCCATATCATTTTCCATTTCATGTGATCATGTAAACAATATTTAAACCAAAACAATTGCACCCTAGACTAAGCTATTTTAGACTAGTTAAAGCAACACCAATAATGTTTCCAAAATCGTTTCAGTGGTTCATCAACTCGTAACAGGGTAAACGGCACTTCTGCATTTGTTTCGCGGCCCTCTATCGGCTATAACCACACTATGTAAGTTTGCCAGATCGGGTAGCGGATCTGTAGTTCTATGGAATGAGACATAAGAAACTACAAATTTGACTTGCATCTGATGTCGTACTTTCATAAAATCATGCAACATATTCTACCTTGTCTGTGGACATTGTTATTTGCAAAGCCGGTGCTGAATAAACAAATACTGCGTGCGACAGAGGAAAAGTTCTTTGGTGTTGCTTTAAGTCCGTTTTTGCTCCTTTACTCACCCCATGCCCAATAGGCCTCATCATGCCCCCCCTTCCCTGTTCTTTATCACATGGAACCGTGGTAATATTAGCCTGGCTTCCGCCGTTTATGAACTTCGGCTCAATTTCGTTTAGCTTCAGAACTGAGACTGGCACGGATGAGCTCTCTTAGGATGTCTTGTGTAGAAAATCTACCGAGAGCCACCAACCAGCCAGCAAACAGAGGGCAGATGGATGGATGACGACCTTAACTGTGATTTGTTTAATGGCTTCATTATACATCTATAATGGTGTAATACATGTGATATTATATTATAATAGTTACTATACTATAATAGTTTGCTTCTAAGAAACGCTATAACATTAACTGTAGAATTCCAAGGCCTAGTACTGATGGAAATCACCAGAGAATGACAGCAAATGTAATTTATTTGCTTATTAAATTCATTTCACATGTATTATGCACATGTATGTCATTATGTTAAGCTATTCAGTTATAATGGATTGTATGTTTTGAAACTCAAGAGTGTGTAAGGCATTTCAGTCCTTCACAACAGCCCTGTTGTCTCATACACATCACGTGTAAAAAGTTACATGAGCAGTACTTACCCACGGCCAGGCCAGGATCACTGTTCATGGTCTGCACAATCTCCATACCCTACAGAAAGCACACAAACATAACAACCTCAATTCATTACACAGAGAGCCATGCATGCCAGCAACCTCATGACATAGACATGGAATGAAGAAGTTGTAGGGAACTGGTTTTAAGGTGCATTTCGCAATGCTTTTCACCAAGTTGCTCGACACAGTCCTCTAGCTGTCTGTTTAGTGTTTGCGTTATAAAAATATGCTGGTGTTTGTAAATTAGAAATAAACACTGTGGCTCATGCTGAGCCATAAAAAAATCCCAACCAATCAACTGAATCAAAACCATAGCAGGGAAGGCTATCATTTTGTTGGCTGTTAAGCTCAACAGCAAATGTCAACAATATAATGCAAAACCGTGGGCTGCATCTTTGAGGTTTTGCATGGAATGAAATCAAGTAATGGCTGACCCTTTGCCCAGTGAAGCATACCATTAGTTAGTTTGTTTGGCTGAAAATGTAAACAATCCTGTAATCTAACAATCTAATCTCAACTGTGTATGTGCTATGTGTATGTGCAAATTTATGATGTGTATATATACTAGGAGCATTTGATCTGACCTGATTGAGAACCACCCAGTTGGGGTCAATCTGGGCGTCTCCCTCTGGGTCCAGAACTACAGTCTGATAGGCTCTGAAGTCTGTCAGTGTGATCTCGGCATTCTCCGGGCAATTGTCAATCCTGTCAATCACTTTATCCTGGTCAAAATCAGACTCACAGACATCGCCCACGCCATCATCTGGACACAAACCAAAACAACATGGAGGGATCAGTCAGTGGAATGTGGAAAATAGAGGAACAATTTAAACCACAACAGTTTGTTCTTTATCATTCAATGTATGGAGTATCACTGACTGAATGCACAGCAGCATACAGTATATAATAGCATATATAACGCAGTGTAAGGATAAGGAGCAGACACCTACACATGAAGGCTAAGGAGTTCCACCTAGTGGGAGGTATCTATTATTTGACCAGAATAGCCATATTATATAACTTGACTAAGACCTCTCACTGCTCTGGGTTTTTCTGTAGCAAAAGTAGAGTCAGTGAAAGCCACACAAGTGGCTCATGTTCAAGTGTCTTTTTCCTCCTTACCTTACCTCTTTCCTTCCTCCTTACCTTACCTCTTTCCTTCCTCCTTACCTTACCTCTTTCCTTCCTCCTTAGTGGTCTGTCTCTCTGCAATCCAGTTTTAGTCAAACCACAGCTTATAATCTGATGTATGTGTATGTGTGTGTGCATGCATACTGTATGTGCATGTGTCCCACTCATGTGTCATGCCCATATGTATGTGTGTGTGTGTGTGTGTGTGTGTGTGTGTGTGTGTGTGAGTGTGTGTGAGTGTGTGTGTGTGTGTGGGTGTGTGTGTGCATATATGTGTGTGACTGACTGTTGTCATCCGTCTGGTCTGGATTTGGCACCAGCCTGCAGTTGTCTGGACCAGGTGACAGGACGTCAGGAATATTGTCATTGTCGTCATCATCGTCACACTCATCTCCAAGGCCATCTTTGTCTGTGTCCAGCTGAGAGCTGTTCATCACTAATGGACAGTTGTCATTGTTGTCTTGGTGACCATCTCCATCACTGCACAACACACACACACAGGCCATTAATGCACTAAATCAAATACCAGATGACAGATATGTAAACAAGGGGCTCCCTTCACTGATATGAACTTAATCCAGTGTTTATGCATGGAGAAAGAAGAATGCATTGCAATAACAGTTGACGCAACTGTTCAAATATTTTGATGATGCTAATATCTACGGCCAAGAAAACATTTTCATGGATGAAACTAATCCAAGCATGCATTTTATTACAACCCCAAAACAGAAAAAGTTGGGACATTGTGTAAAATGTAAATAAAAACAGAATGTCATAATATAGAAGTCTTGTAAACCCATATTTAGCAGCAAAAAGGACATAGACAACATATCAAATGTTGAAAATGAAAATTTTGACTATTTCATGGAATACTGTATATATAAGTATATGTTCATATTGAATTTGATGCCAGCAACATGTTCCAAATAAAGTTGGGACGGGAGCATGTTTACCACTGTGCTGCTTCACCTCTTCATTTAACACAATTTTGTAAATGTTTAGGAACTGAGGAAACCATTTGCTGCAGTTTTGAGTATGAAATGTTGTCCCATTACTCCCCGATATAGGATTTCAGTTGCTCAACAGTATGGGGTATTCTTAGTCATGCTTTTCATTCCATTATGCACCTAATTTGACAAATCTGGACTGCAGACATGCCATCTTAGCACCTGGACTCTTCTTCTATGGAGAAATACTATTTAAGTATGTGCAGAATTCATTTTGGCATTATTTTCCTGAAATATTCAAGGTCGTCCCTGGAAAAGACATTGCCTAGACGGCAGTATATGTTGATCAAAACCTGTATACATCATTCAGAATTGATTGTGCTTTGCCAAATGTGCAAGATGCCCATGCTGTTGGCACTAATGCTCCTCCACACCGTCATAGATGTTGGGTTTCGAACTGAGCACTAAAACAAGTTGGATAGATTGGATACATGGATAGGCCCTCTCCTCTTTAGCCCAGATGAGTCCATGATTTCCAAAACGAAAGGCAAAATTTGATTGGTCTAACCACTGGACCTTTTTCCACGTTACCTCAGTCCATTTTAAACAAGCTCAGGCCCAGATAAGAGGGTGGTATTTTCTGTATCATGTCTCAATACAATTTTAGCTGTTACAATTTTGGCTGTAGTTTTGGAATTAAATATCAAACTGGGCACATAGACAATGGTTATCAGAGATTGTCTTGAGCTAATACAATGACAGGTCTGGTGTTGATGCAGTGCCATCTGAGGTCTAAAAGACCACAGCCATCCAATTTGTTTTTCAGCTATTTCCCTTGTTTGCAAAGATTTCTCTGGATTCTCTGAATAATATTATGTCCTGTAGATGATGAACTCTCTAAATACGTCACAAGTTCATGTTAAGAAGCATTAAAATGACATTGTTTCATCATTTGTGCACACAGGTTTACACAGAGTGATAAATACCCCTACATCTTTACTTCTAAGAGACCCTGTCTCTTTTGGATGCTCTTTTTCATACCCAATCGTGTTGTCAGTTACCCTAATTAGTTGTGAAACATTCTTCCTTTTGTTTTCTTTATCATTACACAACTTTTCCAGCATTTTGTTACCCCCGTCCCAACTTTT
>NC_055969.1:30165236-30202736 GCF_018492685.1 Alosa sapidissima
GTCTCCGTAATGACCAGGAAAAAGTACATCATGTGCAGGCTCTCTGGGAAGACTGACAAAATTCCAGAGAACCTCAAGAGGGAATCCCATGGGTGTCATCAACACAGCAGCAGTTGTTGGAAAAATGTTAATTGTAATTATTGTCCATGTTAGGAAGTGTCGAGTGACAAAAGCAATGCCCTGAAAATGGGACTTTGAGGTACTCCTGTTTAGACATGCCATACACATATTTCTGCATATTTTACCCCATCACAACACCTGGAATGATCCCCTTGCAATATTACAATCTACTTAAGTGTGGACTCACTACATGGAATACAGTACATCACTGCAGCCTATAACATGGGGATTATGTAAGAACATTAGATGAGACAGTTTGAGTTTCATGTTTCATGCTGTCGGACATGATTTCCCCCAAGAGTGTTCATCTGACTCATTTCTTCAGACTTTGTAATTTCGGGGAGTCTGGTGGTTTTACAGTTGATTGGCTGGTTATTACAGTATGTATCAGGTAACTGGTTCTGCTGGATCCCTTAAGTATTTAGCTGACTCTGTATAATTCTGTTACCACATTATCAAATGCTACCAAGGTTGAAACACAGAGTCCAAACACAGTTTGAAGATCTTACAGATATGTGGTTACTTTGTCTTGTTTTCATGTCTTTAAACGAGTGTCAGTAATGAAGCTGCAGTGGATTTGTTGGGAGTGTGTTCGATAAAGGTTTTGCGTTGCTGTCTGGCTTTATGCTGCAGGAATATATGTTCTCAGCCGCCTGTGCTGTTTTCAAGCTGGGCATTTGTAACTATGTCTGGCTTTGATTTAATGGACACCACATGAGTTTAATAGCAGGTAATTTGCAAGGTCTCATGTGGTTGTGATACGTGCTATTTAGCTGACTGTGTACAGCTTTGATGCTGTGTGCCTTAGCTCATTGTGGTAAATCGCTATGGTAAATCCAAATCCCAGTTCCTTCTTAGGCTATTAATCTAACACCAGTGTTGCTGGGGCAGGGTAGTTCCTGCCTTTTTGTCACATTATTTGTTTGTTCTTCTCAGCGTGTGTCTGTGATTTGTGCCCTGACGTTAACCTGTGTGTTTGGACAGGCTTGTTGTGATTTATTTGTGTGTGTTTGTGTTACCTAGGGTCTGGATGGAGTCCATCTGGTGCGAGTGGCAATCCTGCAGCGACTGCACATTCACCAGGGAGTCTCCAAATGCTAGCTTCAGCTCCTCCAGCGACTCCTGCTGAGAGATGCTGTGCGTTACTCAGAGTTTCCCTTGAAAAAACACATCAGGCTTCCGTTCCATTAGCACTTTTGAGCCCTCTGTAAGCAATCATTTGAACAATTTATACTGCTTCCCCTCCACACTGTTATGAAATAGAAACATGTGGGTGTGCAGAAACAACAGCTTTTGGGTTATTCTTGGTTAGCAAAGAAAAGTTTTCTGTTCTTCCATAAACTTGAAGGCTAACTACTTCCTCAACATGATACTTTTCATAAATCACCACTCTAAAGCCTAATGGCTAACATATTAAGTAACACTTTACTTCAGACAGTCATCAAATCATGTAGACCCAAATATACCTGTCAACTGGGTCTAAATATCACCTACCTGTCGCTTAAATTAAGCCTGTACCCTCATCTTAACCATCATCTCACACAAACTTCTAAACTAAAAGTTAAATTAGTTGCTCTCAGTGTTTGTGTATCTAAGAAAGGACAGTTGAATTAACTGTTCCCTCTAAGTATGGGCTGGGCACAGTCTGTTGAGTTTACAAAGTCAAACCACCTTGGTTAGAATAGAATTGTACTCGGACACTATCCTGTCCTTGCACTGCTCATTGCTTGATGCTAAGCAGAGGAGATCGACCTGGCTTTATGGGGAAAACTCTCCATCATCAAAAATTAGAGCTGGACAGTTAGACAGATGTAATAAAGGCCAACTTGCAACCTCAGGAATACATGTGTGATTAATCACACTTATATAATAACCTGGAGGACCACCAGTTAACAGTGGAACTAATAGGTTCCATGATAGTTCACTCACTCCATGAAGTCCATGGAAATTGTGCTCAAGACCCTAAGAATGCCATTATATTACTGTAAACCACAAAAAATACAGAAGTATTCAAACCTCTTTAATAAAACATCAGGCAAACAATCAGAATGTTGAAACCCTTTGAAAATTAGCCATAATCATGTTCATTCAAAAGAATTATTGTTTTATGGATCCTGCAGCATGAGTTAATGAAAGTGGTTGTTTTACAAGATTCAGTGTGGTCTTGCGTGTGTGTGCGTGTGTGCGTGTGTGTGTGTGTGTGTGTTTGCGTGTGTGCGTGTGTGCGTGTGTGCGTGCGTGTGTGCGTGTTAGTGTGCGTGTGTGTGTGTGTGCGTGTGTGTGTGTGTGTGTGTGTGTGTGTGTGTGGCCTGTCTTGGTGTACCTGTGCTTTGGGCTGCATAGTCTTGAGCTGCACGCCGCGGTGGGGAGCCAGTCCTGTAAACACCAGCGGCAGATCTGTGATGGTTTCCACCAGCTTGCAGTCCACATGCAAGTCCACGCCAGGTATGCCCTGGTCAGGTACGCCAGGAGCTGGCAGCCCCTTCAGGTGGAAGAGAAGCTGATGGCGCATGTCGTCAGCCAGACGCAGGTTATTAAAGGTCACGGTGCCCATTCTGCCATCGCTGCGGAGATACCGCAGTGATGCTGAGGGGAAAAGCGAGAAGGAAGCCAATAACTAATTAAGCACCGGTAATACATAAATGGGTTAGTGAGTAAACAACGGCAAACTCTTCATTGAGCTACCTTCATTTTTTTATCCTCATGCATTTCGTCTTGAAGTAAAACTTTGAATGGAGCAGTCAACATTAGATATCAAGGTCAGATAATCAGTTACAACTGTTTAAAATGACGTAAATAGCTTTGAAATAAATGACTAATCTAACTCTCATCAGCACTGTTTATCCTCACTGCGTCTTTATTTATTTACTGCAGGCTATTGTATACCCTTGAGCAGTCAGTGAACATGTGTGTCTCCGTCCACAGTCCATATGGTTGGTGTTTGTCTGTCTTTGTGAGTCTCTGTCTCTGTATTCATTATGGGCAATGGGCTCATATGGTGCATGGTGTTTAATGTACCTTTATTCATCTTGCCAAGTACAGTGAACTCCATGTACTTGCTGTTGTCTTGGGGGTTATAGAGGCTGAAGACGGTGGTTCCACCCTTGGGCTGGAGCTGGAAGGTGGTGAGTATGAAGAGCTCCTTGACCCCCTGGTCCTGAAGACCCCCATGCAGCAGGTCTGGCAGGCAGTCCGGTGACGTCAGCAGGTTATATACTAAGGCAGCGCAAATTAAAGGAGAAAGCGATAGAGGAGAAATGAGAGACAGACATATAGTCAGCGAGATGAGATAGACTAGAGGAACTGGCTTGGCCTTGCAGCTGGATTCGGCTGGATTCCTAGAGGTTCCTGATTGAATTTCAAGCGCTCCAACAAAGTTGCCAAAGGTAAGTCAATATCACATTGAAGTGATCTTTCAGGAATGTGTGACAGAAATCGCTTTTGGAGGGAGTTTTGCCGTAAACAGGTTTTGGGAGTTGTTGGCATTGAAGAAGGGAAAAGTCATGTATGAGAATTTGACAAGAGACCAAAAACATCATTTGATAATTACCTGTAACTGGAGTTGTAAGACTTTCTGATAAAGAATATTTTTCTCAAATGTCAAAAAATGATCAAGGAAGAGATTAGGGGTTATGATTTATGATATATTATGATACACATAATTTGATTTTTAAGTTCAATTCAAGACAAACAATTTAAGACATTCAATCATATTTTCTCTTTGGGTTAATTGAATAAATGTATTTAGATAAGACTTTCCAGGAAATATTTTTGAGTAAATTTGTTGAATATTGAGTTATATATATGTGTGTGTGTGTGTGTGTGTGCTTATCCATTACATATTTTCAGTAGTATCATTCTTCAGGTGTTTCTGTTTATATTTGTGTGTCCAAAATAAAGTGACTTAATGCTTTCTTGCTGATTTTTTAATAATTGCTCCCATATGTTTGTGTGTCTATCTGCGTGTGTGTTTGTTAGTGTGTGACCAGGGCCAGATGGCTTTGATGCCCTCAGGAAGAAAATCTCTGAAAGTTTTCAGACCCAGACACACACACACACACATGCACATGTACACACACACACATACACACACCATTCCGTCATTTTTGTGGTCAGCTTACTGTTAGAGTTTGTATGTGTGTGAGTAGGTGGATTCTGTGTGTCTTGTGTCAGTGTGTCTGTGTGTTTTGGATTCAAAGCATATGAATACGATCACATAGTCTCTGTGAAAGTAATCAAGGTTTCTTTCTTTGACTTATGTGGAACACACACACACACACTCACACACACACACACACACACACACACACAAAAGGAAGTCAATGGACCCGTGAAATTACAACAGCTTCCGGACTGACAAATAGCAATACAATAAATCGCAATGAAGGTAGACAAATTTTACAAAATGTCAAATAATGAAATATACAGCCTATATGCAAGTCCAAAGAAAAAACACAGAGTATATACATACTACCATACACAGGTAGACAGACCGGAAGACAGATAGACAGACAGGTAGACAGACAGAGAGACAGTGAGTTAGACAGAAAGACCGGTGGATAGCCAGACACACAGTCAAACACACATAAACAGACAAATAGATAGTGAGTTAGACAGACAGACAGAGGTAAATAGTCAGACACAGTCAAAAACACATAAACACAGAAAGATAAATCACTGAAAGATAAATGAATGGAGGGACAGAGCGGAAAAAGACAAAAAGAAGGCTTACCTGTCGACTGCGTTCCTACTACTGTTGTGAGACTCAAGAATACTTGAGAGAGGAGACAGAGAAGCCAGACCTCCATTCTGCTCTGCATGAGAGTAAGAATTGGGCTATGGGTGTGTGTGTGTAACTTATACTCTCCGACACTCCACACTGCCCTCCTGTGAGGCTGACTGAGCTCTGGGAGTGTGTGTGTGTGTGTGGGTGGGTGGAGGTTTCGATAGCTGTGGACGTGTGTGTGTGTGTGTGGATGTGTGTGTGTAACGTGTATATACAGCTGGAGTGGGTGGGTTTCAGCTTTGTAGCAGCTGGCCCCCTGTTAAGAGGGCCTGATGTGGTGCTCTGGCAGCCGATTGGCTAAGTTGAGGTCCTTGAGAACTCTTATTAGTATTTCTACCTTTTAAGTAATGTCAGAACTCCACCCTCACCCTGTCCCCAAATGTCTTTTCATTCAGATTATTTAACCTGTGTCTTAACATAAAAACACATGTTTTTCATCTTAATGTAACTGTTTACCTGTTTATGTCCTTGTTGATAATATTTTGTCTGTAATGAAATACCTTACATGAAGCAATGGAAGATTACAAAAACATATGGGTAGATCAATAACAATGAAAGATTTTATGAGTACACAATAGACTATATGTCAGTAAATGAGTAAAAGGGATAAGTTTATCACACTTATTTTCTATCTCAAATGTCAGATATGCTTTTTTATATTCAAAGTGCCGTCTCTTTGAGGTCTTCCAGGAAATCCCAGTAGCGTGCTTTTTAGAAACTGAATAACACACTCTTGGGTCCCCACCACCTGTCTGTCTGTCTGTCTGTCTGTCTGTCTCTCCCTCTCTCTCTTTCTCTCACACACGTACACACACACAAAGCATGAGATAGAATCACACATGAAGTGTGATGGGTGGGCACTGTATGAATGACAAAAGTGTGTGTGTATGTGTGTGTGAATTTACGTAATTACAGTCCTCAATGGACTTGATGTCTGCTCTGTTATTAGTCTGCGGCAGTGTGGGTATTATTCGGTGAACATCTGAGGCCAGGTGGCCCAGACACATACACACACACACACACACACACACACACACACACACACACACACAGAGGCACACATGCTAAGATCATTATCAGTGTTCTCTTACTCCATCAGTCAATGAGAGGATACATAAACCCATTGTGTGTGTGTGTGTGTGTGTGTGTGTGTGTGTGTGTGTGTGTGTCTGTGTCTGTGTGCGTGTGTGTGTGTGTGTGTGTGTGTGTGTGTGTGTGTGTGTGTGTGTGTGTGTGCCTGTACACAGTGTTCTGGGCAGATCACTAGATTAAACTCATTCCTGTTTGGTCAATATTATTGATGTACTGAACCCATAATAAACAGCTATGTACAAATAACTTGGAATGGTGGGGGGGGGGGGGGGGGGGGGGCAAAGAACAAAGAACAGACTATCGGTATGAACCAGTAGTTCAGACTCTTTTGACTGACACAAACCAGCTGGGAGCAAAGGAGGCCGGATCCACCATCATAAAAAAAAAAAATAGGAAATCTGTCCGGAAACCTCTATAAAAGAATAATAAATAGACTTCCAGCCTTAAAATCCATTCCCCTTCCTGTGGGAAGTAGGGGTGAGGGTTTAAGATGCTTCAGTGGTGCTGGCCAGTCCCTAGATTAGCCACTGGAGGGAGATAAAGCCCTCTGCACGTAAGCCTTTATAATACAGAGTGAACAGGTAAGTGCATCAGTGTTACAATTCTTTCTCAAATGATCATATTTGCAATGTCTTGAGGGGTAGCCCCACATGAGGCTAGTTATCTTTTCACATATCATGAATTGGAAAGTGGAAAGTGGGGATTGGAAAATTGGAAAGGAAAGTGGGGCAGGAACTGAACAACAATGCCACCTGCACACAGTGAAGTGAAGCACACACTAATCCCGGCGCAGTGAGCTGCCTGCAACAACAGCGGCGCTCGGGGAGCAGTGAGGGGTTAGGTGCCTTGCTCAAGGGCACTTCAGCCGTGCCTACTAGTCGGGGTTCGAACCGGCAACCCTCCGGTAACATGTCCGAAGCTCTAACCAGTCGGCCACGGCTGCCCCATGGTATGAGAACCAGTTAGAACACAGCAGGGTTAATCCCATCTCCCCACTCTCAGGGTCTAATGACATTATGAGCTTTGGTCATTTACACTTAGAATATTTGTTTTTGGCTGTGTTTGAAATGGACAGTAAAGATAGCAACATCAGAATGTGATACTGTAGTCCATGCACCAAGAGGAGGAGATGAGGGAGTACAGGCCTGCTGCATCCTGCATTTCATAGCGCTTCAATGGGCTGAGCTTTGGTGTTTCCCTGGTGTGGGGTGAAAGCTTTAGAAGCATGATGTCAGGCCTTGCACTCAGTCACCTCTGCAGTGCTTTCTGGCAGGATATGGGCTGTAATGTATCCTCTCTACCAGAGGAGAACAGCAGCACGCCCACTATCAAGACCCACAAGAGACCACATATCCAGGGCATTCTAATATATTATGGATATGACTATGTTGTGTAATCAAGTATCATAGGCCTACATTTAATTATAGGCCTACGATTAATTTATTAAAATGTAGGCCAAAGTGATAGTTGGCTCTGGTCTTATGACAAGAAGACACACAACCCATAATTTTTTTTTTTTACATTAGATTTAGCAGACACTTCTTGACCAAAGTGACTTACATATGTCAGCTATATTACAAGGGATCACATTGTCCCTGGAGCAACTTGGGGTTAAGTGCCTTGCTCAAGGTCACAACGGTGGAAGCCGGTGTTACATGGCAACTGGCTCCCATGTTAACTGGCTGCATTGATGATGTTTCATGATTGATGACGAGTCTTAGACAGATGTGGCCGCTTGCAGATTTGTCACTTTCTGATATACTAGAGACGCACACAAATATGCATGACATGTTTAAAAGTCAAAATTGTATGTAGTACTACATGCATTGGACCATGAATATGCCACCCAAAAAACAAACACCTAAATTAACTCCACGTGGGCCTTTACATTGCTTTTTCACGTAGTCGACATGGGTTCAATCCTCCTCATCACACGTTTTTTTTATTATTATTTATTTATTTTTAGACCAGCAACGCTTCCTCAATTTAGGCTACAGATACTAGGTGGCCACAGAGAGCCTGACCAGCAGTCAGTGAAATGTTTGAAAACTTGATACTTTGAAGACCTACTGGCTTGGGCAACTGCTGTAGCAAGACAACACCATCAGCCGTGTTAACTTGCTACAATCATCAGCTGACTTCTTCTAATTGTATAGACCAAGTCAAGTAAATTTCCCTATGAAATTAGCTTGTTCGTGGTGGTGCAAGTACGTAGATGAATGGTTATCATGTAGGAGGTTTCATTTAGGACGCCGGTTTGATACCCACGTAGCGTTATTATTTGGGTATTTATTTTGGTGGCATATTCATGGTCCAGTGTATGTAGCGTAGCCTACTACAGACAATTTTGACATTTAAATATGTCATGCATATTTGTATGACATCGATGGTGCTGTGGTGGAGAGAGTGAGCAGCACCAAATTCCTGGGGGTGCACATCAGTGAAGACCTCTCCTGGACCACCAACACTGCATCACTGGCGAAGAAAGCTCAGCGCCGCCTGTACTTCCTGCGGAAACTCAGGCGAGCAAGTGCTCCACCAGCCATCATGACCACATTCTACCGAGGCACCATTGAGAGCATCCTCTCCAGCTGTATCGCTGTGTGGGGCGGAAGCTGCACTGAATACAACAGGAAAGCCCTGCAGCGCATAGTGAACACAGCTGGAAGGATTATTGGTGCTTCTCTCCCCTCCCTGAAGGACATTTACACCTCCCACCTCACCCGCAAGGCGACCAAAATTGTGAGTGATGCAAGTCACCCCGCTCACAATTTGTTTGATCTACTGCCCTCTGGGAAGAGGTACAGAAGCCTGCGCTCCCGCACCACCAGACTCACCAACAGCTTCATACACCAGGCTGTTAGGATCCTGAACTCTCTCCCCCCTCCACCCTCAGCTACATAACATCCTGGACTTTTAGACCCAAAATGGCTGCCTTGCACTACTCCACTTGCACTACTCCACTTGTACACTTGCACACTTGCAACTTGTTGTTGTTGTCCTGTTGTCCTGAACACTTCTGAACACACTTCTGCTGCTCTTACATAACTTGCAACACTATGCCACTTGCATACTTAGGTCAAACAAAACTACCTCAGCCATTTATTGGCCTGACTTTTGCACTATTATATTGACTGTCTACTGTATGCACCTGTCTACCAAATTTTGCTGCTCTTATTTCTTCATTGTATGTGCCTTCTTATTTTTACTTTTTATATTGTTTACTTGAATGTTATGTTTGTCTGTGGACCTAATTGGTAAAATATGTCTTGTCTCCACCGTGGGATAGTAGTGAACGCAATTTCGATCTCTTTGTATGTCTTGACATGTGAAGAAATTGACAATAAAGCAGACTTTGACTATTTGTTCGTCTCCAGTTTCCATCAGAAAGTGACAAATCTGCAAGCAGCCACATCTGTCAAAGAAACGTCATCACCGCAGCCAGTTAACATGGGTGCCAGTTGCCATGTAACACCGGGAATTGAACCAACAACTTTCAGGCTACTGCATGCTAGCTCAGCTCCTTAACCACTACACTATACCGCCCATCAGTCATGTCATTTAATTGTGTACGCCTATTTCAGGTAATATCAATAAATGTGCAGTTGTGTTAGCCTATTTCGATTGAGTAAAGATCAATCAAATAAAAATAACCCGATTACAGTTCCACTGAATTTCCTTGGAAAACAAAAAAATAAAAATAATTTAGGGCTATGAAAATGCATAATGGATGCTTTAGAAAAGAGCTCTTCATATGGAACTGGACAGTTTAGGCTAATCGATTCTGTTCTATCCACCAAATTAACTAATTGACATTCGTGAACGGTAAAACATTTGCGAGATTAAACGTAAACGTGAACGGCATTTTCTCAAGTTTCTTTTAGTAGGCATTTAGTAGGCTAGTCAGCACGTGCAAGTCTATTTCTGCCGAACGATGACTTCTAGGCTACCTCTCTTTCCACCTGCCAGCGACTGGACTACCGACTCACAGACGCACCTCATAGCCTGCTAGCAGGACTTTCCAAGATGATCTATTCATAAAATCATCATTTCGATGTCAGTGCACCACATTATATATTTAGCCGACTGAATAAGTAATTGCGTTTCTTTGCATTCATACCATTTGGCATTAAAGTTATATGTTTAAAGCATTTTACAGTAGGCTATACCAAATAGCTTCATCCAATTAGTTGAAAAAATATGTACGTTAGAAGAAGATAATAGAAGATCATTTTGTACAGCTTATATATTTTTTTCTCAATAGGCTAGGTTAGAAATAAAATCAAGCTTGCCTATAATTAATTCACTCATTCAGCATGAGCACGCCTAGCCCAATTCTTTCAGGCTACTATGAATGCCAGATTTATCATTTTACTCTTACGCCCGTCAGTTGGATGTCCCTGTGAAGATTCTCGCTGCATGTACTATCCTAATTTGTCCTCAGTTCCGGTTGGAATGGAGCCTCTCTCGCGTCGGCACCTGATTGGCTGAGTTCAGCTGAGGAAATATGTCCATTTTAGTATGGATTCACCTGCCACTACAAATTACATAATTTCACGCACACCAGTATACCCACAGTGATTGTGAATGTATCAAGATAATAAGCATCACATTGACACCCCATTTCCTTAGTTGTATAAGCATGTACAGGGATTAGAAACATACAAAAGACAGAGCGTATGGGGTAAGGGAACAAGAGGTGTCCTGGAGAGAATTCCGGAAGCACTCCTCTACATGGTGAAATGGGCTGCCACATCCGTGCACCGGCTGCCAGGCTGCCTATGGCAGGCAGGATGATGCGGTGTTCCTCCTCACACGTAGTGGGGGATGTCGAGGGACGCTCTGTAGTGAGCGTGGGAGGTGAGCGTGCCTGGGCTGTATAAAAGCGCCGGCTGGCGCCTCAGCAGACACAGACCCACAGTCAACAGTCACAGGCACAGGCTCTCTCTATCTCTAACACACACGTACGCTCTCGCGCTCTCACAGGCAGGATGGTGCTCATTTGGACTCAGTTTGGCGTCAAGCACAAGAACGTGAAGTGCAAAGTGCGGGTGATCCACAGCGAGGACAGTTGGAGTTCTGAGGTAAGAGGAGCATCTTTATAATCATCCTGACCTTTTCCCCCTTCCTGTCTCTTTTCCCCCTTGTGTCTTTCTCTTTTGTTTTGCAGAATTCTTCTCACTGTTTTCAGATCAATGTGTTCTATTCTCCTCTCTGAGCACCATTTTGCATCCTCAAATCTTCCTCTCCAACCCTCCAGGATTCCCTTATTTCCTCTGCTGTCTCTTCATCTCCTCTCCCTCTGTCACTCTCTCATGCTCTCCCTTTCTGTCATCGTCTGCTGGTTGTGTTTTTTTACAAACTCTCACAGAATTACAAAAAAAAAAAACTGCAGGTACTGTGATCTGACATCGTGATTGTGTTTGTGTCTGTGCAGGAGACGGCAGAGGAATGTGAGGTGCCGGTTCAGTCGGTGACTCAAGTGAAAGACTACTACTCTGTGCTCGGCGTGACGCCAGAGTCCAACGAGGATGAGATCCGGCGTGCATACCACAAGCTCGCTCTGCGCTACCATCCCGACAAGAACTCGGAGGAGGATGCAGAGGAGAAGTTTAAGGAGATCGCCGAGGCATACGATGTCCTAACAGACTCACAGAAGCGCAACCTCTATGACAGGCGGGGTGAGTACACCTGCATGTGCATCACACACAGTAACACGCATGCGCACACACACACACACACACACACACACACGCATACACACTCATGCAGACACAAACACACGTTAGCACTCGTGCAGAAAGCTGCAGGGGACATGAATAATTTAGCATACACTCCCTTTAATCTTACTACACACATGCGCAAAAGGTACTCACTTCTTACAACTCAGCACACACACACACACACACACACACACACACACACACACACACACACACACACACACAAATAATCCATTTTTACATGATTATGCCACAGATTTTGACCAATCAATCTCATCAAAATGTTCATTCATTCCCTATATCAGATATGAAGAGGCCTGCATCCAAAGGAGACTCCTCTCCACCAGCGAAGGCCCACTCCTCTGCTCGCTTCTTCAACATCGACATCGACGCCGGTGACTTCAGTGACCTCTTCAACCCTTTCCTGCACAGGCAGGGGGGTCAGCACGGACCCAACCCCTCCGCCGCCACAGGGGCCACCGGGGCCACCGGGGCCTCTGGTACGTGTAGCAGCAAGGTGTGCGAGCTGGAGGTCTCGCTGGAGGAGCTGCTGACCGGCGTGACCAAGCACGTGCGCCTGTCCGGCAGCGGTGGCAGTGGTGGGCACTCTCAGGAGCACGTGATGAATGTGGAGGTGAAGAAGGGCTGGCGGGAGGGCACGCGGATCACCTTCCCCGGTGCCGGGCTCAAGGCGGGCAGCGGGCACGCCACGCAAGACATCGTGTTCGTGGTGAAGGAGAAGAAGCACTCACACTTCCGGCGTGAGGGCTCCAACCTGGTGTTCACCGCCCAGATCACCCTGCGGGAGGTAGGTTTCTGAGCTTGGTGCTTTTGGAGGTGTGAGTGAGCGTGTGTCTTTGTTCACCCCTTTAGACTGCAGAGAACAGTTTCTAAATATAGCCATTTGCTGCAGCCACCCACCCACCCACACACACACTGACACACACACACACACACACACACACTTACTCTGCACTTCCCACGCAGAACATTCAGTCATTCAGACTTCTCTTCTTTCTTTCACCCACACACCCACGCACAGACACACAAGACTAGATTAGCTCATTTGTATGGAGAACAGTCTGCTCCATATTCTGGTGTGATGCAACAGCAGCATTATATAAATCAGTCAAGTGGAATAGACAGATACTTATCCCTCTTCTCTTTCTCTCTCTCTCCCTTCTTCATTCTCATCCTCCCCTCTTCCCTCTCTCCCCCTTTCTTCTCTCCTCTCAGGCTCTCTGTGGATGCACTGTTACCGTGCCAACTCTGGATGGAGGAAAGAAGCCACTCCCATGCAGTGATATCATAAAGCCTGGCTCCACTCGCCGCCTGATCGGGGAGGGGCTTCCACGGTCCAAATGCCCCATGCAGCGAGGAGATCTATTGGTGAAATTCGAGGTGCTGTTCCCTGATAGGATCCCCCCGCCCAGCAAAGAGATCATCAGGCACAGCCTAGGACAGTGTTAACGGACAGAGGCACACACACTCACACGCACAGGGACACGTGCGTACGTGTGAAGCATGGGACTACTTTTGAACCGAGACTGAGGCAGAGTGTCTGCTCCTTCTCTCGACGACAGAATGAACTGTCTTTCTGTCACACACTCAGACAGACACACACACACACACAGAAACACACACACACACACATTAACTGATGAAAGGTGCTACTCTACAGAGATAGATTGTGTGCAGCCTTTTATTTTGGTGACCAGGTGTGTTCCAGATTTAGAACGTCTAAATCAACGCACGTCAACCAGCCAGTTAGGCTTATTTTTGGTTGACGAGGCTCAAGTTGAGCGCTTGGTTCTTGGTGGTTTTTCTCTTGAAGTCATTCAAGCGACATTTGTTTGGTCCTGAACAAACAGGAATGCTCGGCGGGTGTACACTTGTACATGTGTGCACGTGCTCTATTCTCTATGAGAGAAGCCCAGTGTCATGTTTCACTGAACTATATGTACGTTTATTTAAACAACCACTGCATGTGGCATGTGGGACAAGATGACAATATGTATGTTTTATATTGAATATAATAAAGGTTTTAAAAAACGACGAGTTTTTGTCTGATGTTTCATTTAAGGATAGATTCTGGATTTCTGGATTCTTAGATGTTTTCTAAAAAAATGTAACACGTACAGGTATTTATACTGTTGAGTTTATTCATAGTTATGCCCAGGTTGGTTGGTCTCAAGCTAAAAACTGAGTGTAGGAGGTATGTAAAAATGTACAAGTAGGCTGAGTGGATGTGCAGGTAGTGAAGTGCTTTCTGAGTGGAAAGTTGCGTGGGGTGAATGCATGAACCCTGAGGTACTCCAGCGAGGCTACTTCTGACATAACCAGGCTGCTCCAGCAAATGCAGTACATTAATGCACATCACAGTGTGGGTACAATGTGCATCACAGTCAGAGTTCTTGGGGTTTTTTAAGTTCTTGGGGGTGTCCAGTAAACTAAGCCTGAGGATGGACAGCTGGGGTGATAGAGGGCAACACAGTGAGAATATAGACCCTTTCAACAAGGTAAACAAAAACAATGCTTGAACGTTCTATTTGGGCCCCAATCTACTTCCTCTGCATTAAGATAACATATGGAATGTTAAAAAGGAAGCCTTGTGGGGCCAATTATGATGCTGAGAATGGAACTCTCTTGAAAGGGTCCATACTGACATGACAGAGGCAGGATTTGAAGCTGAATACAGGTGTTTCTTAGGTTGTTGTTTTGTTTATCAATTAAATGGTTCACATGGAGACAGCTTCATTGGTTTCATTCAGTCCTGAACAAAGTATTCTCTGGTTTGAAGTAGACAGTGTGACATTCACCAATTCCCAGCCCACTTAACGCCTCAACATAATTCGGCCTGTCATTGCGGAGGTGGGTTGCATGTTCAGTGAGTGCTCATTCAGAGTGACTTGTCTGACCTATCATGCCGAACCACCTCGGAAAGGTCACCTCATTCTCCAGAACACATCTGATGATTGCTCTGATGGAAGCATAAGTGAGCAGGGCGGTGCGGTATAAATGGCATTATTATCTCAGATTATATAACATCTATCCTATTGAAGAGTAGAACAGACTTTGTGGCTACAAGTGTGTCCTCAAACCAGATATTATTTGAGTAATATGAGACATAATTAATAGAAGCTCACTTATCCATGTGCAACTCCATATTTTGGAAAAACTCTGGGCTAAATTGTGTCAGCTTGAAATAAATCACCAACTAATGACCAAGGAGCCAGGCAACATTTCTTTACAGCATCAGTCTAGGAGTTTACTGGCTATGGATTTCACAAGCCACATTTCAGTTTGTAAAACAAGGGCCTCTAGTGGCAAACTGCAAGAAAAGCACTCTTTGGGCCATAACCTGCCGTGGAGTAATATATGAGGAAGAGCAGCACTGGCCCTGTTCAGGGATCTGGTTGCATGTCAATATAAAAGCCTCAAACCCCACTAGAATGGCCTCAAGGGCAACTGAGAATATGAGATTTAAGATACTCTACTTGGAGTCGAATACACTGTATTAGTAGGCCGATTCATTTTCCACAGGTGCACAGAATGGTGGTATTAGTTCCATGACCTTGGTTATGGTAGCAGAAAACTAAAACAAAGTAATAATGTTTGTGATGAGCAAAACAACTACTCAGATGAGTGCCATTTGAGCTGTAGAAAGGCTTTGGTCCTTCAATGATTACTATCTGCTTTATGTTGTCATGGCAGATTGTGGGATCCTTGGATAAACATCATAGCTTTTTTAAAAACTGTGTGTGTACATACTTATACACTTTTAAATAATCAGACCACAACAGCTGGTAATATGTTATTGGGTGTGTGTTAAACACTTTATTGTAAACTTGTAAATGTATTGTAAAATTGTAAATTTATTGTGAGAATATGCCGCTGGTCCCTTCAAGATCCACGGCTCTTGCTCCTAAACCATGGCGAGAGCATTGCCTCCAGCATCTGCCTGTCCTGTTCATCCTCCTCAGTCTCGTCCTCATACGCTCTAAATCCAAACGTGCTCTGGCTCCTCGGTCGGGTCAGCCTGTTATTTGGCCGTCTTGGTGGGCGGGGTCCAGCTGGAGGGCGTGGCTGAATGGTGGCAGAAGGGCTACTCTCTGTTTCGGCAGGTGATGAGGCCTTAGAGTTTGAGGGCGAGCACTCGTCCACCTCTGTGATGAGCAGCAGAGTGGGGGATTGGGACACCCGCCTGCTGCCCGGCAGCTTTGCCTTGAACCTACTGCGCTGCAGGAGAAGGGGCCTCTCGCTGTGCTTTCCTGCCCTTCTGCGCTCCCGGATCTCCTCCGGCTTGCTGCGGGATGCGGCTCTGGGTGCCTCGGCAACCATTTCCTGGGGAGTCTCCGGTGTCTCTGGAAACACGCCCATCACCTGACGGGGCAGGAGGCCATTTTCAGACGGCAGATTCGTGCTCACCATCCTGGTAGCCATCGAGTCACCAAAACTGCATGTGGCCGCTTCAACCATTTTCTTGGTCAGTGTGTGTTGACCAATGGTCTTTCTAACCGGTATTTTGGAGAGAGGCCGGGGCTTCCTGGTGCCGACATCCTGGTTTGAGGCAGGTGGGAATGGAGTCTTTTTGGTCTGAGCTTCCTTCCCGTTGTTAATTAGCTCAGTGGACGGCTCGACTGCCTTCTGGGACCCTTTTACCAGAGGGACATCTTTCTTCTTGAGGTCTTTCTTCTTGTCACGAGTAGCCACAATGCCAAGATCCTCAGCAATCTTTGCATCTGGAGTCTTGCCATCAGCAGAGACATCAGCAATGACCTCTACATTTAGGTCCTGTAGGGCATTGGCGGCAACTTCAGCCATTTTCTTGTTCAGTGTGCGCTGACCAATTGTTTTTCTAACCGGCAGTTTGGAGGGAGGCTGGGGCTTCCTGGTGCCGACATCCTGGCTTGAGGCAGGTGGGAATGGAGTCTTTTTGGTCTGAGCTTCCTTCTCGTTGTTAATCAGCTCAGTGGACTGCTGGACTGCCTTCTGGGACCCTTTTACCAGAGGGATATCTTTCTTCTTGAGGTCTTTAAGAGGAGTCACCTCCCTGCTGCTCCCCGTGGAGGCTGTCTTAATGGATTCTTCCACAAGCAGGGGAGACAGTGTTTGGAGATGTCCATCAGAAACGTCTTCAATATCGTTGTTAAGCAGGGGCAGCTTGCAGCAGTGGACAGCTGCATCGGCTTTCTTGTCATTGTTAATCAGCTTAGTGGACTGCTGGACCGCCTTCCGGGACCCTTTTACCGGAGGTACATCTTTCTTCTTGATATTCTTCAGAGAGGATGCTGCCATGTTGGATTCTTCCACAAGCAGAGGAAACAACTTTTGGGGATGTCCATCAGAAGCAACTGCCATATTGGAGTTGTTTGTAACAGCGGACACCATCTTGATGTTCTCATCAGCGTGAGTCGCAGGATATTCAGGGCTGAGGAAGTTGAGTGTATGGGGAAGTGGGGGCAGTTTGCAGCAGTGGACAGCTGCATTGGTCTTCCATGGAACAGCATTGGTCAGCATTGGTCCAGGCCGTCTGTGCGTTGGCAACAGGGGGTACCTGATGGGCTCTTCCAGGCCAGCCACATGTGAGCGCCCATCAGATTCTTGCATCACTACCATGTGACTGAACTTTTTGTCACTTAAGACCTTCATCTCAGGGATGAAGGATCTTCTCTCTCGCCGGGGCAAGAGTCTACCTCCAATCGGTCTGCCAGTAGTTGGTCTGCCAGTAGGTGGCCTACCGTTATTCATATTGCAGAAGGCCTTAAAAAGCAGGAATTCCACAGAAAGAATTAATGTAGGCCTGTAGGGAAAATGGAATCAGGACATATTCAAATGATCTACCTAAATGCTAGTCTACTTCAGTAATGAGTTGTTTTGTTCATAAGGACTTACCTTTTCTCTGTGAAGAGTTGTTTTGGGAAAAGTGTTTAAAAAGATTAAAGATCCTCCACAGTTAAAAGCATATGTTCACCAAAGATTATAGATCTTTGTGTTTACTGTCAATCAGGTATGGCAATTTATACTCACAAATCCATTGTGACGTAATAGCTTGGCCACCTAGCTACGACGCCATTACGTCATAATTTCATTCACAAAAAGGATTTCAACAATGTTGATAAACTGAGAAAATAGAAATAGACTACCCATGAGATTATAACAATGACATATGAAATTGAAACAATAAAACGTAATGTCCACTCTGTGGCGCTGCAGACCTTCTAAAAAATGAACAGATTTATGAAAAGTCGTGAAAAATGAGATCACAATCACACATATACTTCCAAGACTGTAGGCCATTAGCCCTCAGCGTTAACTGGGTGGATCTATTCGTAGCGTTTTGTTCCCCTCACACCAATTCCCCTCATTTATACAGACATTCAATCTTGGACATTCGTTTCTCCAAATGGTCTATCGTTTTGGATTTGTGCAGGCACCCATAGCTTATTCCTAGATTGTGTAGGCTACCAGTAGCCTTCTCAATATGTCTGCTCAGAAAATGACCTAACATGTTGCTTAAATGTACTTATGTACTTATTTTTAAAGAAGGTAGGTATATTGTAGGCTAAGCTACGTGAATGTCATGCATATTATCTCCAAAATACAACATTTCTACAGTAAAGTAAAATCAAACATTGGCCAAACAGCAAGTACACTTTTTTTTATTTCTAGTGCAGTCAACAATACATCGCAACACATCTCATGTAATTTACAGTACAATAAAGTGCCGCGGGTATACATTTCAAGGCGTTAATAGTCCATGAACATCCCTGATCCCAGGCAAAGCATAACAACATAGAATATAAACAGGAAATGTTCGCCACCACAACACTACACATAGTAGCTACCACATTGTTACATTGTGACAGAGGAACACGTGGAGAAGCCCAAATATCAAAGCCCAATCAATAAATTAAAAAGAAAAAAAAAGAATTCTGCATATCACCATATCATATCAGATGAAAGTGAAAGCCAAGGCAACATGGGTCAATTTAAAAAAAAAAATGTCTAGACCTATGTTATAGCGCATAACATTTACATTCTGTCATGTTGAGCTGGTGCATAGCCTACTGACTGATGGCTCAGTCCATAATACGACATATTTGCTAAGCCACAGAAAAGGCTCCTTACTCTCTTTAGAGGGTGAGCTGGTATTTTTATTAGAGATATTCCTCCAATTTAGCCTAACGAGGAGCAACAAAGGGGGCGTGGTTTTTTAAATCAATAATTGCTGTCAGATTGTTCTTAATTATGCTACTGGCAAGGAAAGATGACAACGCAAAGTTTGCAAGCAAGTAAGCGACACAGTGCGTTAGGTACAAATAAACTGTCGAAAAGTAGCCTATGACCCACTGTTATTTCTGTTTGAATGTAGATATGATTATAATAGCCTACAGGCGAAAGCAATGGGATTTTTGAGGGATCATGTCGAAAACGTGGTATGGCATGGCAGCAGTCCTAACACACCCGTCAGCTGCAGCACCTGCGGATGCGCCATTTGAAGACACACCTGTGCTCTGTAGGCCTATCATCTGGGAAATCGTTCGTCAATCACAATTAGGCTACCTTTAATCATTTCTCTATCAAATCGTACGTCAATCACAATTACCTCCAATCATTTCACCATCAATTCAGTGATATGAAAAGTCTGAAATGGATCAACCAGTGTCTGCGACACCTTCAGTGACGGCAAACATTCCTGGTTTGACCATAGTAATTATTCTTCTCGTACCGTGCCTACTGCTAGTGCTGCTACTCAACTGCCTGCTGCTTGGGCACAAGTTGCTACTTTTAGCAGGAGGCAAGACTCGGGTGCGCACGAGCTCGCAGTGCTCACTGCTCCAATCCACGCGTCAAAGGGTCTCCCACTTTACAGATGGACCGTCATTCTCGTATCCCAATGGGAGGACTTATGGCCCTGTCTCCAGGCCGATTCTGGCCATGCCAGTTACGTCGTCGCTTACCTCATCACAAGAGCGCGTGGCCGGTTGTCTGCGCTCTACGCAACCGGACGGAGCCACTTGCGCTGGCTCTGGATCTCTGCCTGTGCCAAGCACGCTCTTGGCAGCAACATCAACCACCGGCTCAGCAGCAAGGGCAGGCCTGCCACGTCGGGCACGTGCTTATTTTAGCAGACCTGTGGAGTGGCGAAGATTTCCACTGGAACCCACACAGTCCAGCGACTCCGACGTAGAACGTGCCAACACTGTACCTCCGAACTCTCCTGCTCCAAGGGTAAGGATCTTTACCTCATAATGCGTTGATAAAACATTGGTAAGTTGGCCTACTGATGTCCGGTTAACTGGTGTTTGTGTGAATGTGTTTGTCTGTCTGTGTCGTGTGTCTGCCTTGTGTTGCAGTGCTGTGGGCCCCTGCGACAGAGCAGCACCTTGGAAGTCCACAGTGACGTGGAACTTGGATTTTTAAACCAGGTACATATGGAGTGTGAGTTTGCCAGCAGTATCCCGCCAGAGAACTCCTATTTCATTCCATCTGTAGGATCCTCTGCGGGCTCCGCTGTAGGACCTGGACTGGACAGCGACTTTGGCGCAAGCGCAGGCAAGGGGCATGGCAAGACTTCCACTTGTCAGGGTCTGGGTAACAACTATTTTGACTCGATATGAGTCAACTGTTTTGACTCAATATGCCCTAACCCTACAGAATTAGATTTCTGAGGTTGTGTGTGTGTGTGTGTGTGTGTGTGTGTGCGTGTGTGCAGGTGTGTCTCTGCGCATCTTGTCTGCAGACAGTGAGGCTATGGGTTGTGGACTGTGGGCGTCAGCGTTGGAGTGGGATTACTACGACCCCAGCTACATCACACAGAACCAGCTGCGGCCTCCACGTACACACGCCCCCAGCATGGCTCCCAAACAGTACTGGATCTGACCCTTTGACCAGTACTGGCCTCGAATTTCCACTGCATTATAAATAGCATCAATAGTGTCACGAGAACACGTGCACCCACACACACTACTGGTGGCTGCAGCAGGAATCACTTTACTCACTATGTTAAACATACTTCTCACATTAGCCTGTTTTTATTGTGGTGTTTTGTTTATTTGTGGTTTTGGAGCACTGTTCTATTTTTTTGTTCATCACTGCTTACACATGTTTTGTCACTTGTCATCCATGTCACCTTTTGAGCAAGTTCAGTTTGTTACAAGGTTCACTTTTCACATTTATACACCATGTACTGCTGAAACCTTTTGTAATACTGTTGATTACATGATTTATTAAATATTTATGAAGAATTTGCTTGCCTTCATTTTCTTAGCCTCTCTACATAACTATTGGACTCCTAGGTCCTATGGGGTAACCTAGGGGTTAAGGCATGAGTCCTTTTCAGTTAAGGATGCAAAACAGTGACCTGGCTGTAGGATTGTGGACATGGCAGATTTGTTTTAAACTCAAAGGTAATTGCCCCATAGTGAAAATGGTCCAGATGCAATGTTTGCCACCGACACCAACCAAGTATGTTCATCTCCAGTTTTTTCAACAAAAACAGATGAACAACCAAGTCCACACTTATTTTATGCAAATGTCCAAGGCAATAAAAGACCAAGAACATCCTGTCATTAAGTTCTTCTACTAGAGCCATAAAGATCATTCAAGAACCAAGACTTGCCATCACAGCTGAGAAACTTTATTTGGTACAGAGTAATGGAACGTCATTCAGGTTCATTTGGAGAGTACCAGTCCCTCTCTGCAGTTAATATATGAATGTGATATGTGACAGTCAAATGCAGTGGGTCTATTACTGAAGACAAAAGCAGTTGTGTTGGAGTAGAACACTTTATTCTCTGTTGGGAGACTTCTGTACAATAAAGATCAAGTGCTGCATACTTTTTGACGTCGGTAGAAACAAAATTGGAGCACTATGCAAATATGGACAACACAAATAGCGGAAACTTATTCGAAGCTGGACAAGAACTGGAGGACGAGTGCCTTCAGCTTAGCGTCTGATGCCTCTGAGATCTGACCGTCCGCCCTGGAAAAAAAACGCATATTGAATTAGACTGGGGGTTGGAGGGGTCAAGGAAGGAAAGGAACACCAAACTGACACTTGTTTACCTGATGGCACCAAGAAGGTCCTGGTGCTGGCTAAGAATGTGCTGCAAGAAAGCCTTCTCGAATCTTGTGATTTTGCTGGGCTCCATCTTGTCAAGATGTCCCCTGACACCGGCATAGATTACTGTGACCTGCTCCTCAATGGCCATGGGAGCTGCAAAAGACAGCCACAATTACTCATGGAGTTTATTCTTTATGCAGTTAAGACAAATTTATCAACTGTTGTTTACTTCAATAACCCGTCCTTCACCATTGTTTTTAACTGCAAAAATAATTAATCCTAAGAAAGTCAAATTGAACCTAATTTTAAGTTTTGTGTTGTCTATTAATCAAACTAAGCACCCATGGCATTATGGGTACCAAGTGTAGACGTAGACCCTTTCTCTATGCCACCTCCTGACACAATCTCGACCAAAAGCAGTCGGATTGCAACGCCTCAAAGGGCAATTCTTAACACGCGTTTTTATATTGTGTAAACATGAATGCTTGGAGATGTGTACTTACAGTACTGTCCCTGCTTCAGCAGTTCAGTCAGACGCACGCCCCTGTTCAGCAGCTGCTGGGTGGCAGCATCAAGATCAGAACCGAACTGAGCGAAAGCAGCCACCTCACGGTACTGGGCCAGCTCCAGCTTCATGGTACCGGCCACCTAGCGAAACAGGCAAGACACATGAGCATCCCCATCCTAATAGCAATTACAATAAAAGATGACCTGATGGAGATATAAAGTTCAGAGAGCTCACCTGCTTCATAGCCCTGGTCTGGGCAGCTGAACCCACACGGGACACAGACAGACCCACGTTGATGGCTGGCCGAATACCCTTGTAGAACAACTCTGTCTCCAGGAAGATCTGAGGAGGAGAATGAATATCAGTAACCAGTAACAGAACACACAATCAGGACACGTCTTGTAAAGAAGCCGAGGTACGACACCGCACCTGTCCGTCTGTGATGGAAATGACGTTGGTTGGGATGTAGGCGGACACATCACCGGCCTGTGTCTCAATGACTGGCAGGGCAGTCAGGGATCCACCTCCGAAGTTGTCGTTCATCTTGGCGGCACGCTCAAGCAGACGGGAGTGGAGGTAGAACACATCACCGGGGTAGGCCTCACGACCAGGGGGACGACGCAGCAGCAGAGACATCTGACGGTAGGCAACAGCCTGCAAAGGGAGAAGGGGAAAGGTTATGGAACACAACCAAACACAATTCAGGTTTGTATCTCAGCAATGAGGGACTATGACCCAACACCAATATACATTCCAATTTAAATCAGACACCATATTTGAATACATCCACCACAGTCCAATCGCAGTTGACATGGGATGAGCTACTTCTGAAATGTAAAGGACAGGCAAGGACTTACCTGCTTAGACAAGTCATCATAGATGATCAGGGCGTGTTTGCCATTGTCTCTGAAGTACTCTCCCATGGAGCAGCCAGAGTAGGGGGCCAGGTACTGCAGGGGGGCGGCATCAGAGGCGGTGGCAGACACCACGATGGTGTACTTCATGGCGTCAGCATCGGTAAGACGCTTGACCAGCTGGGCCACGGTGGAACGCTTCTGGCCGATAGCAACGTAGATACAATACAGCTTCTTCTTCTCGTCTGTTCCTTCATTGAAGCGCTTCTGGTTGATGATTGTGTCGATGGCAATGGCAGTTTTGCTGTATGCAGGGGATATTCCATTTGTTAGCATCATGGTAGATTCTCTTTAGAGAAACTTCAGCTTAGTCAGCCATGCTGCCAATCTACCAAGCTTTTCACATCAATTAACTTTTATAGTCCATGTCTTACCCAGTCTGTCTGTCACCGATGATCAGCTCACGCTGTCCACGGCCAATGGGCACCAGACTGTCCACGGCCTTGATTCCAGTCTGCATGGGTTCCCTCACAGAGATACGAGGGATGATGCCAGGGGCCTTCAGACCCACACGCCTGCGTTCATTAGAGCCAATGGGACCCTGCGTGCGAAATGTACACAGTTAGTGATCACAAAATTAACACCCTTCACTACCAAAACAAGCAAACGCGTACACATGCACATGCAAACGCCTTTACCTTTCCGTCGATGGTGTTACCCAGGGCATCCACAACACGGCCCAGCAGCTCCACACCGACTGGGACATCCACAATGGCACCGGTACGCTTCACGATGTCACCCTCCTTGATCAGTTTGTCGTTACCAAACACCACAACACCAACGTTGTCAGGCTCCAAGTTCAGAGACATACCCTGAGGAGAAAACATTTCATTTTTAGTTCCAGTTAAGACTGAGGACTTTGCATTCATGCAATCACCATGAAACATGTGCGGCTCCCAAAGGAGGGAGAAGGTCATTTCACTTTGGTGTTCAGCTCACCTTAAGGCCAGAAGAGAACTCCACCATCTCTTCTGCCTGCACATTCCTGAGGCCATAGACACGGGCAATACCATCACCAATGGACAGCACACGGCCGGTCTCCTCTAGCTCAGCCCCTGTGTCAGCACCCAGGATCTTCTCCTCCAGGATACTGGAGACCTCAGCAGTTCCTGTAAACCATTCAGGTTAACAGTTAGCATCAATAACATGTTACTGTAAACAGCTGAAGTTGACCAAGCCCTGTCCAAGGCGCCAAATACATGCCCTCTTATCTACACCATCTCCACTGTAGTCTGCTAGAGTAGTCTTGCCATACAGTCAACTTCCAGAAACCTGCTCATTGCCACCAAACTGACCGATATCCACAACCTCCATTCTGCTTATGAGGCATGTTTATACATATTGTTGCCTGCCCATTTCCTAATTATATAAATGAGTGCACTCACTGACAGTTTCTCTCTTCATAGCCCTTATGCTTAAGATATTAACTTGAAGAGCACATGGTAAGTAATCTGTTCTGCAACTTAAATGCTGGCGCTCCCATTTACAGCTCGAATCTCTCATACTGTTTGTTGTATACATCAAGCAATCGTGTATGAAAAACTATAACTTAATTTATATTAAAGGGAGTTTGCTGGCCAGTCTTAGTACTTGCTCTAAGGGACTCGTATGCTGTTAATCACATTGACAGTTTCAATGGTTATAGGCGCTATACAAATGACAGAATTAAATTATGTTTGTTATAAACAATGACCTTCCTGACATTGACTTATCTGACTAAATTAGACCTGCACATGACATCTACTCCTAATGCCATTGCAGACAATTACACAGATATGTTACATTTAACTCTTTAAATTAAGACAACTCCATGATCCAATCCAAGCTCAGAAATCCAACCTCACCTGTTTTCGCCAGCCATGGGCTGGTGGTGTGTAGATTTTTGGCCCCGACGCAAGCTGCTGCGACATTTTTAGGGATCTGAAAAAACAGGAGAATTCAATATTATTAGTGATAAATAGTCACGACAATTACAAGAAAGGTAAGCTTAGATCGTTGTCTTCAGGCGGTTCAGGCTCTGACCTTCAGATGCTTATTTCGGTCTTCGCGCTACAAGGACACCTTTCCGCACACAAAAGGGTATAAACACCCTAACACTAACGTTAGTGCGTCAACCTACAGCTAGGCTACGGTAATCCACGACTCTTTGTCAATCACCAGTTTAAAGCTAACTGGCAACCTAGCTCACCAATGTCACCTGCGCCACGACCTAGTTCTTAACGTTCGTTATATGCAAAGCCTAGTGCTAAACTCAGAGCGTTGCTAACGTTAACGAGTTGTGCTAACGAGTTTTGCACAAAAGTAATACACATCACCATGTCCTAGCCTGAGTAACATTAGCTAACGCATAGCTAATATTACGTTTTAAATACTTAACTGCCATCGGAATTGTTCCAAAATGCAATTTAGAACATGGTGTCTTAAGTTAGCTAACAGTAACTAGCTAACTACAACACGTTAACATTATGATCAGACACCACCTCCCACAAATGTCAGCTAAAGTTGCTAACATTAGCATCTGACCTTCACTGTCAAATGTCAGCCATTGAAAACCCAATGCCTGCTGTGTCCGAACTGTCGAGCTACATTCAACTGCATCAGTGGCAGTCTATTAATGCAAAGATCTAGATAACTTATTGTCATCTACGATATTCACATTAAATAATGTTGCACTGACTGGCTGCGCGTGCAGCAGGCCCGCTGTGTGCAAGATGGCGGTCCGCGGCAGACCGTCCTCGTCATTCAAGTGGATGACATTCATTTTAATAAGTCGAATAAAATCTTCCAAACATTAATCTAATGAAACAAATATAAAGTGTAGAATACTCACGAATCCGGCTCTGCGGGGAAGGGTGCGGGCCAAAGCCGCAGCGACACGAACCGACAGCATGATACCCTGACACACAAGCTAGTCTTCCACCACAAGCCGGCTATTTCGCGAGCAGCGGAATGAAGGAAATGGAGGGCACAGCATCGGCTCATATAGAAAGGTCATCGTGACCCGGAAGAGCTTCTAAATAAATAACTTTTCTCTAAACGTAAAAATTTAAGTTTCGAATGACAGCATATGAAATATATATATAATATGTATGCAATATCAGATTAGAATTGTGATATACCTTTTAAAGTAATAATTAGTAATCTAAGAAATTATGTGCCAAACAGATGTTGGAACAGATAGAGGTTTATTTCTATTAATGGCAAACAAAACATTTTTTACGATGTATTCAGTTGATAGACTACTTGAGGGAAAGACTACGCTACAATGAAAATCTTACACGATAGGATATATTTTGGCCTACACAAATTTATTTTGTCCCGTTAATGAGAAGGGGTTGGTGGTGGGTTGGTGGTGGGGGAGGTAGGGTGGGTTACTGCCCAGGCTCCTTGACCTATATAGAACATTAAGTCCTGTGTGCCTGCCCAAGAGTGCAGCCTAAGTGATTGTCTGCACACACATGTTGATTTAATAATACCTATAATAAACACAGGGTTAATTATTTTTACATTTTGAAGATTGCCCTCTCCCACCAGTTAGATGCTTTTTAAAAAATGTACTCCCAAATTGTGTTCTATGAAATATCATTATCAAAAATGTTGTTTTAGTGTTATGTGATTGTAACAGTGGTAGGCCAACAGTCAGATGCTTGGTAAAGGGTCATAGTCTAGCAGGGGTCTCCAACAGCTTGCGAGCTACCAGTAGCCTAGCTCCCCACCTGTTTCTGAGAAGCTCTCAAAATAAGGTTCAAGGAAAATGTTTGCGAATTTGATAACAAAAGTCTCTTGGTAAACCTGATAAAATTCCTATCAAATCAAATTAACAATCTATAAAGACAGAAGGTAAGGAATTGAAACGAGTGTGAAAATGCATACAAAACTTATTCAGCTGTTTTGGGTAAAGATCAGCTATGTGAATACATGCTTCTAGCCTATAAAATATTAGTAGCTTTCAACCATATTTTGTCAAAGTAGCTCTAGGAGGAAAAAAGGTAGACCCCTGGTCTACAGTCTAGAGTGACACAACAATTGACTACAGTATCACAGTTCTTATACAGTAGTATTGCTTATTGCTGCACTAACAATATCCTAGAGGCACTGTACTTAAAGTATTAATTTTAAAGCCCTGCCGTATCCCAAAATCTGGTGCATTTTTGTAAGCTATTCAGACTAGTTCATCTTAGCAGAAACAGACAACACAATATATCAGTAATGGGTAGCCGAATAGCCTGTGTGAAATCTCATTTATGTTCCCAACATTTTTCAAACCAAAGACACACCTATGGTGATCTAATGCTGTGCATAAATGGGAATGCATCCTTGTTGCTCAATGGAAGAAAGTGGTTGTGGAGGACAGGCAAAAGTGAGATATTGTGTTTAGTGAACAAACTGAGGGGTAAAACAGGTGTGTCGAAGACAAGGCCCGGTGGTGGTGGTGGTGGGGGGGGTCCAGATTTGGAAGCAGGTGTCATACGGCCCCTCCGCACATCCATCTGGAGTATTTTCTGTCCCATCAGGTAGGGTTGCACACAGTGTTAAAGGCACTTGAGAAGTCCACGAACACCATTCTAATGTATGTTGGGCTTCTCCAGGTGGGAATGTTGTTTGTGCACCAAAAATTACATTATATTGATGTAACCATGTCATCTTTATGCTGGTGAAAAAGAGAAAGAGTGACATGGAAGGTGGAATATTTAAAAAAAGAAAGAGCAGTAGGCCTACATGAAGTTAGCACATGATGAATCTACATGCCTTGTTTGCTCATGTGTGTAGTAAAAGAGTCAAACAACAATCTGATACCTATTTTATTTACATTTAATCATTTGGCGGACACGTTTATCCAAAACGACTTAAAGCAATGGAATCAGTTCAGCTAACATTTAAGCATTTTAACATAGCTACAGAGCTACAACTACAGCAATATAATAACTTTTAAGCTATTAAGATTGAAGTATTACAGAGTTAATAGTTCATAAACTACAGAGTTATAGCCTGGGTGTTCCCATGCTGCCTTGCGCGCGATTTGATTCACGCTGCTAAGGCAGCCTGGAAACTACCGCCCTAATTTTTGCCTCAGATAGGGAACCAATCACAGAACAAGGGGGAAAGCAAGATGATGATGAGCTATAGCAGAGACGCATTTGATAGACATCCGTGGCACCCAATAAACGGATCTGGGCATTTTTTTCAAATACGAGAAAATTAACGTTTGATATGTACCTGATTGTGCTTCCTTAACTTAAGTTCATTTTCCCTAAGTTCTGTGTGCACATTTTCCCACGCCTCTGGTGTACAGTAGGTACAGTTGGTTCCCACACTGGGGACCCCTTAAGTTTTCATGTAGCCCCCTCCTCTGCCTCTTTTGCCACCGTCCCAAGGCAGAGGTATGTGGTAGCTTATTAAAATGTGCCATATTTCTTTTGTTTTTTTAGATTTCTTTTGTCTTTTATATTTGAATTCTATGTTATGTATTAGTAATGAGAGAACTGTTCTAATGTATTGTACACCTTTTGTATGAGATGCTTGTTTCAATTCCATGTTTATAACAGTGCACAATGATAAAGATTTATCATGCTACAGCTTGTTAGTGTGGCTGCAGGTGTAGTGGAACTAGGCTAGCTTGCAGACAGTATCCTGAAGTACGTGTCGATAGTTTAGTTTGTAAACTTTTGTGTACCATATTTTGATTGTGGTTTACCTGTTGGCAGGGACTGACTGTGATCAGAGACTTTCTAATGAGGAGACACAGCACTCAAAAAATCCTCCATAGAAATGCATGGGGTTAGTTTGTAACGCCAATATGGCCGTTGTCTACACATATCCCACCCTTTCCTCGGCAAAACGTCGACATGTGAATACATTGAGCCAATCATGTGGTGTGATGTGAATACATTGAGCCAATCATATGGTGTGTTGTGAAGACATCTTCCCAATCATGTGTTGTGAACTCGCCGCTGGAGCAAGACAGGTGTCGTGAAGCCTTGCGCACGTACATTTCTGCTGAATAGGATGCCCAATGAGTGCCCAAAAAGCGTTGCTATATGGCCGCCGAGTGGAGGGACTTGCCTAAAAGGACTTTGCTGTGATGCACCTTGCTCGTTTCCAGCCTGATGTATTTTATTTTCTTTCTCGTGCTTCAGGTATGCCACGGTTTATTCCATTATATTATGTGTTGTAATTGCTGTTTAAATTGTAATTGTTGTTTAAATTGTGTTGTGTAGGGTCATCTCTATGTTCCCCGGGTCCTATGTTCCCCGCTCGGGGTTAGGGTTAGGATTAGGGTTAGGGTTATGGTTAGGGTTTTAAAAAAGGGTCCTATGTTCCCCGGTCCCATACAAAGCGGGGAACATAGGTACAGTACACTCCCCTTTTACCACTGTTACAAGGCAGAGGAACTGTGATGCGCCTAAGGGAGGCCAGTGGAGCTCAATGAACAGCGGGAACAGCGGGGTGACATGTGCCCTTTGTGGACGATTGAAAACCAGATGGGCTACAGCGTTCTGGACCACACAAGATGGAAGACCCATGAGGAGGGCATTGCAGTAGTTAAGGTGTGATATAACCATGGTCTGTAGGAGCTGGGTGGTGTGTTGGGTAAGGTACAGTCTAATTGTCCTTATATTGAATAGTGCGAAGTGGTACAACCGGGAGACAGAGGCAAGCAACATGATCAGATGATCATCAATCATGACACCTCTTTGCCACCTTGGTATGTGCAAGAGGGAGGGTGTCAGTTTTGATGTTGATGTTGTGATATATGGTTTGTTTGGCTGGGAAGACCAGTTAAGTCTTCGAGAAGTTTAGCTGGAGGTGATGTTCTTTCATCCAAGCAGACAGTTCCAGATCTGTGCCAAGACTGTGGCATCATCAGGCTGGAAGAATAGATAAAGTTCTGTATGATCTGTGTAGCAGTGATATGAGAAACCATGTGAGTGGATGATTGGGCCCATTGAGGTACACAGCAAAAATAAGAGGCCCCAGCACTGAACCTTGGGTCACCCCTGTGGCAAGGCAATGAGATGCGGACTTGTGTCCTAGCCCTGACACATTAAATGAACACCCAGTGAGGTAGGATTCAAACCAGGTCAGCACTTTGCCTGAAATGCCCATGTTTGAGAGTATATGGATAGTAGACCCGATAGCCTAGAGAGAAAAGGTAGGAGTGACACCGGGTGACAGTTCTCCACCTGGGTGGGAGCAAGAGAAGGCTTTTTAAGTAACAATTACCTGAGCCAGTTTGAAAGCAGTTGGAAATTAACCAGAAGTCAGTGTTAATTACATGTGTACCCAGGGTTGGGTAGTAATGGATTACATGTAATGTCCAGTGGATTACGTGGAATGTCCAGTGGATTACGTGATCGGATTACAAAAATTCAGTAATTATAATCAGCCAATATTACAATAAAAAAAATGTGTAATCAGATTATAGCTACATTGTTGGGGATTACTTGATTACATTTTGTCATGCAAACAATTTCTTTTATGATAGCCTAATGTTTTAATTTGACAAGCAGCCCATTTGTTTGTCCACTACATGTCACTATCATCCAATTGCCTCTGTAGTTTCTTGACAAGAAAACCCAAGACCCAACCCAAGGAGCCGTTGACGTTGACGTTCCATTGAAAAATGTGTAATTACTTGGCCATATTGCCACAACTCTGATTTAAAGACAGTGGAAAATAAGAATGTATGTGTATGTCATGTTCAAGTTGTGTCCCGCTGCACAGCGAGAAATTGATATTCGAGTCAAGCTTCATGATGAGCAGGGATGCAGTGGTAAAATAAGAGGTGGGTAAACTATGAATTATGTGATCTTAATGAGGTGGACTGCGCCCTGTGGTATCAGATTGTTAAAAAAGGCATTCCGAACATGTTTGATGATGGTGGAGGTTATTGCCCAATGTTTATAACAATACCATTATGGTTCCTAGAGTGTTGATGAGTGTACATATTGTGAATGTGTGATTTTTGCATGTTGGTTGCAATTGGTGGATAAACTCTATTAATGGAATTTCAGAGGTGGATAAACTGAGTTTACTTGTGTTTGGCCTCCACTACATCTCTGATGATGAGCACCATTGTGTTAAAAGCAGAGCTGTAGTCGATGAACAGCATCCATACTTAAGTGTTTTTCTGATACAGGTGAGAGAGAGCAGTGTTCAAAATGAATGCTACTGCATCACCTGTTTGGTCTGCAGGCACACTGGAATGGACTTTGTAACACAGTCCACCCACCTGCACACACCACTTATTTATTTACAGTGGTTTTGCATCATTTTTATTTTTGCTCTTTTTAAAAACTAGCCACTCTAGTTTCTCTTACTTCTTTGTACAGATATATTTAATCATTGTATCTATGACTGTGATCATTGTATCTATGACTAATTTACCCTGTGAAGTTGAGCTGAGTCTTACGAATTTCATAAATTGTGTTGCATCTTTATTGTGTAGGCCTACATGAAAATAAACTTGAAACTTGATAGCATACTACTCAATCAACACATGCATCCATTCATTCACCCGAAGTGTTGAATTAGGCCTAGCCTAGGCGCTGAATGTCATTGTCATCACCAGCAGCACACATTGTATACTGTATTGTTGAATGCAGAACACCGCCATGATTCCAGAAACGGCGACGTTAATTTTATTCTTTGACAAAGGCCAGAGTAGTAGAGAAAGTTCTCTCTTTCCCTGGCTCTGACTTGAGCGAGTGTTTGCCACCTGTCAAGATGTTATTTTAAAGCAACCCTTTTGTAAACCACAAGAGGGCAATAGTACTGTCTATCAATTTCCGGGTGTGAACTCAGGGTTCGAACTTATCAAGCACAATCCGTGTAAAATACTAACATATACAAATAGTGAAGAATGTTACTTTTTATTTTTTTAGGCACAGATATGCATTAGGCCTACACTGGTTTACACGGATAAATCATTTCGCTGTTCGAGAGCGAATATGACGCAACGGTGTTTGTGATAGTGACGTTTCAGGTACACGTCGCCTAGCAGGATGTGCTTGGCAAAGATGGCGGTTGACTGCCAGCCTCACTGCCCTACACATTAGTGAAAATTCATAATTAATCTTTCCGCAGATTGAGATTCAGTTCTCAACAATACACGAGTGGTAAGCAGAATCACTTTTCGAATACCTTTGTTTCATTCTGATGTGTTCTAAGTGTGTGGTTAAGTGGTAACTTCCATGTCGTAACTTTAACTAGCCTTGATAGCTAGTGCTAACCGGATAGCGAACTCTGGCTTGCTGTTTGCTAGCGTTGTGTCAGCATAGGAGTTGTCAATTTCATGGTTAGTTTGATTACTATATCCTACCACAATAGGAGTGGATGTCAGTTCTGCAGAACAGTTGATCAAATCAGAGTTTCTTGAAATGTTCTGATGTTGCAGTTAAAGTGTATGCGATGAACATTAAAGGAACAGTATGAAAAGCTGGTAAGAAAGAGGTATTTTTGGCTAACTAGCTTGCAGGCTAGCTTAACATTACTGTTATTTGACCGGTAGGTCCTTAGAGTCATACTTAAACATTTGTTTCACTCGCTATTTGACATGTTTATTTTTACCTGACAACACCTGCCAGTTTTTATTACCCTGTAATCTGGGAGCTCGATGCTGATTGAACGTGATAGCTAGTTTATCACCTCTTTTGACGTGTGGTGATGTCTCCCATGTCTTAGCTTAGCTGCACCGCTACATCGAGAGATAGCCGTACTTATGTGTTTTCTAAAAGGTTGGATATTGCGGCTTTTGGTAGCTACCATGTCTCTCGCTATGAATGCTATGTAGGCAGGTGGTTTGTATTTTTTTGCACTTGTAACGTTACTAGACAATATTGCGACTTCAGTTACATACTAACTGTTGTAAAGAGAGGGGTAGCTAATCTGTAAGCCATTTAAAGGTAGATGTGCCTTAGTGGTATTAGGTTTGCTAGCTAGATATACTAACAATAAGCATCTTGTTTGCACATCTAGTTCCTGTAATGTTATTGACCAAAGACACGGCTGTTCGGACAACATTTTTAAGTGCCAAATCAGCAGCTCGCTATGCTTTACACTACAGAAGCTGACCGCATCAATGTCAGTGGCCTCAGACGGACCCTGGTGGGGGTGTAGATAGAAGCTTTAAGTCAGCTGCCATGTGACGTTTTTAATAGTAAGGATTTGAGTTCTCCGACCGGCATCATACGCAAACGCTAGTGAAGAGAGCGTTGATATTTCCCTGGTGATAACAACTCAGGACGTCCACTGATACAATTGCATTGGGTTGAAGTAATTCTATTGATTTAGAAGAGAGTAGGCCAGACCTATGTTTGGGCGTTAGATATATTGTGGAAATGGAGAGAACACCTCAACTATGTCACAGTTTAATGGCTGAGAATAATATGGGCAAGGGAGCCAAAACAGCGTGTATCCTGTTTAGAAAAGGAACCAAGTGGTGCCAAAGTCCAGAGCTAGATTATTCAGCGTTCTGCTTTTGTGTTGCGTAATGATGTGATTCACATTTAAACACACATAGCAATGCATCTTAAGGCAGTTAAAAATGTGTATTTCTGAATATTACATATGGTCATTAACCGGATACTTACCTAATCTCACCCTCCAACATCCTGATGTGAAAACATTAGTAATTAATCTGTTATATGTTTCCTTCAAAAGATGTCATATGCCATATGCCATTGTTTAAACAAAATTATTGTTATGTTGTTCTTAGGCAAGCATAGAGAGGGAGTCAGTGTAGGCTACTTGGCCAACCAGATTTGCACCACAAATGTGACAGCTGGCATACTTCACATGTTTACTTTAGGTTTATATTTACTGGGTGTTAAACCAAGTAACAGGAATGAATCCTGTGTGTTCATTGTCTTAAATATTGTAAACTGCTACATTGAGGTGCATATTGTTGATATATCTGGCTAGTGCTGGAAGATTCCTGACATTGGTCTACAGTAAGGCCCAAATAGCACTCAAGATGCACAGCATGTGCATAGTCACTTTCTTTTAACTGTTCTCATAAAATTATATAATTAGTAATTATGTGTTGAGGAATATTTGTTTTTGACAATAATTTCTAACTTCACCTCATAATTGGCACTTTCTGTTTAATAATGTAACTCTTAAGCACTTGAAGGCTGAAGTGCCTGACTTAAGAGCGACGACATATCCTTTGTGCATTTACGTTTATTTCCCAGAGTGTGCGTGTTTGGAGAGGAGTGTTGAAGAGGTCATGCAGCCCCCTCCTCGCAAAACCCCTCCAAATGCAGTTGGAGGCCCTCCACCCACGTCCGGGCCCAACGCCTTCCGGAGGAACCGCCCCCACAAACATGGGGCTGCTGCTGCTGCTGCTGCTGCTGCTGCCTCTGCCTCCATGGCAACGGCACCACCTACCCAACCAATGACTGATCCGTTTGCCTTTGGGAGACAAGCCATGCCTCCCATGGCCAGTAATACTCCACCTCCCAGCAGCAACCACCTTCCAATGCAGCCCCCAAATGCAGCAGCCTTTACCCAGAATTCCCTGCTGTTGCAGTCTGCTCCACCTTCCGCCTCGGGCGTTAGCGTGTTCACCCCGCAGCCGCCCCCCACTGAGCAAGCCTACTTCAACTCCCGCGAGCCTCCCGCCTACGTTTCCCACAATTCCCCTCCAGATCCTCCCCAGGCAGCCTCGCCCCCCATGCAAAGTGGCCCGTTTCAGCCACAGGCCTCTCAGCCTTCGCCCTGGATGTATGACCACGGAAGCCGTCCTCCGTCTGTACAGAACTACTTCCAGCCGACCAGTGACCACTCGCAGCCTTTCCCGCCGCCTCCCCCTGGCCCCTCGCCACACATGCATCAGCAGAACATGGGCCTGCCTGTACACTTTCTCCCGCAGCACCAGAACTCCGCGTCTTTTGAGGCCCAGGGCTATTTAAGCCAACCCCTTCCCCAGGCCGAGGCCGTGCCCTACAGCCAACCCTCTGACACCGGAACCCTGGGCATGTTCTTTCGCAGCAATGATGTGGAGAACATCGAGACGCCGTCTGGAGACGCGCAGGTCAACGGGGTCTCTCACCTGCCACACGCTCCGGAGCCGGTCCAGCTCGGGGCTGCCGCCGGCGCGACGGCAGGCGCCCAGTTCGACACCGTGGAGAACTTGGAGTGCGTCCCGAACCTGGAGGTGCTTCCGAACGAGCCCCTGCCGCACCCGTACGAGACCGGACCCAACCTGGAGACCCCGGATCAGGTCCCACGGCCTGCGCGCTCCGCTAGCGTCTCGTCGTGCCACAGCAACGTCAGCCACCACAGCGGGCGCCACCAGAGTGGCGTCATGGGCACCTTCATCCAGCAGGAGAGCGCCCGGCCCCTGGATACTGGGGCATCGCCCTCGGCCGGGTATTTCGAGCAGATCGACTCGGCCCCCTCCGGTGAGGCGTGCGCCTTCCCCACCCCGAGCCCGCCCAAGCCAGTGGGAGTGTTCCAGTCGAGCGCCAACTCCTCGTTCGAGCCTGTGCGCTCGCACTCGACACACCCGGTCGCGCAGATGCAGCCGGTGGCCGACCGCGCACGCGTAGTGATGGAGAGGTCAGACAGTATCACCACCGCTGTCGCCCCCACCGACACGCTGCCGGGCAACCTTGAGCAGCCGCCGGACGACCAGGAGACCCAGTTCCTGCCCGGGAGTGTCGCCGTGGTGGCCGGGGATCGCGGCCAGCCAGGGCTGAACAGACCGGCGCCGAGACGCCTGTGCGACAGTCCCGCCACCACGCTCTGGGCGCCCAACAACTCGGCCAACCTCAGTGGGAACATCCTGCTGGCCCCCGCCGCCCCTCCCTTAGCCGTCTCGTTGGTCACTGCGGCGCCAGCCGAGGTCATCCAGCCCCCCGAGGACGGTCCCCTGGACCTGCAGCACGCCAACCGACAGCCGGCACAGCCGCCACCACCACCACCCTCGGAGAACCTGGAGAACCCGCCTGATCATGGCCTTCTGAGCCTGGCCCCCCAGGCAAGTCTGGGCTACGCTTCGCTGCTCGTGTCCACTCCCCCTGCCGAGGCGCTGAACCAATCTGTGCTGATCGCACCACCTTCCTCCAATTACAGTGTGATTCCCCCGGCGCAAGGCCTGGCCTACGCTTACCCCAACAGCTTAGCGGAGATGCCTCTGCCGGCACGCCCACCATCTCTGGCCAATCCACAGTCGCCTCTCGCAGCCAATCAGCCGCCGATTTTCCCTCAAGGTTCCAGAAATTTCCCCCCTAATCAGAGTCCACTGAACTTGGCGCTAGAGACCAAGGAAGCTGCCAAGCCCCTCCCTCTGGTCAACAACAACCAGTCACTGCGAGGGGACAGTCAATCCACACCACCTGTTAATTCCCAAGCTTTACCTTCTTCCTCTGCAGCCAATCAGAATCAGCCTTCAAATTACGCACTACTTGATTTCTCTATGCACCAATCGCTAAGCTCCAATCAGGCACCGACTCCGCCCCAGCCGCAGCTGCCCAATCCAGCAGCACAGGTGGGTAACGCCCCCGGTTCCGGTTTCTACCTGCAGGTTACCAAAGATGCCCAGCAGGGCACGCAGGGAGAGGGCGATGGTTTTGCCATCACTGAGCGTGGCGCCCATCCACCCAGCGTGCCCATGGGTGTTGCCCAGCCAGCGCCCACGCTGCCGGCAGCTGCCGCCCAGCAGCCTCCCCTGCCACGGACAACCTCAGCCACAGCCATCGCCACAGCCATGCCCTCAGCAGTGCCTGCAGGGGTGCCCGCGGCTGTGCCCACACCTACCCCAGAGCCAGCTCCGACTATGCCTCCACCTGCTATGCCTCCACCTGCTGCCCCTCCTGGAGGTCCTGCTCCCCTGCCCCCACCCTATGGCGACCCGGCTCGTCCTCCGTCGGTGGCAGGTGGCGTCCCTTCTTACGGGCCACCCCATCCACAGGCTCAACCCATGCCCGGCCCCGGAGGATACTACGGCGCAGGCTACCCAGAGTACTACGACGGCAGAGGACAGTATCCTGTGCCGGCCTATCCGATGCATGACCCCAGAGCCCAGCCATATCAGCAGGTGAAGTGCCCGTTTACAATGCTGTGTCTGTGCGTGCACCAGAACCCGCGTAGAGTAGTGAATGACCCACTGCTTTCACCATATTACAGTCCTCCACTGTGTGTAAACGAAATCAGTCATGTGTGTGGTGCTCCGCTATGTGCTGCTCATATTACCCATGTGACTGGTAAATGACTATCACATAACATCTCTGACTTGCAGCTCAACTGACATCCAATTACACCACACATCTGAAGGGACCATC